>NC_060176.1:30913281-31119456 GCF_021184085.1 Oncorhynchus gorbuscha | reverse complement strand
GAAGAACACATCAAGACCATTTCGAGGACAGCTTTTTTCCATCTACGTAACATTGCAAAAATCAGAAACTTTCTGTCCAAAAATGATGCAGAAAAATTAATCCATGCTTTTGTCACTTCTAGGTTAGACTACTGCAATGCTCTATTTTCCGGCTACCCGGATAAAGCACTAAATAAACTTCAGTTAGTGCTAAATACGGCTGCTAGAATCCTGACTAGAACCAAAAAATTTGATCATATTACTCCAGTGCTAGCCTCTACACTGGCTTCCTGTCAAAGCAAGGGCTGATTTCAAGGTTTTACTGCTAACCTACAAAGCATTACATGGGCTTGCTCCTACCTACCTCTCTGATTTGGTCCTGCCGTACATACCTATACGTACGCTACGGTCACAAGACGCAGGCCTCCTAATTGTCCCTAGAATTTCTAAGCAAACAGCTGGAGGCAGGGCTTTCTCCTATAGAGCTCCATTTTTATGGAACGGTCTGCCTACCCATGTCAGAGACGCAAACTCGGTCTCAACCTTTAAGTCTTTACTGAAGACTCATCTCTTCAGTGGGTCATATGATTGAGTGTAGTCTGGCCCAGGAGTGGGAAGGTGAACGGAAAGGCTCTGGAGCAACGAACCGCCCTTGCTGTCTCTGCCTGGCCGGTTCCCCTTTTTCCACTGGGATTCTCTGCCTCTAACCCTGTTACGGGGGCTGAGTCACTGGCTTGCTGGGGCTCTCTCGTGCCGTCCCTGGGGGGGTGCGTCACCTGGGTGGGTTGATTCACTGTTGTGGTCGGCCTGTCTGGGTTTCCCCCCCCTTGGGTTGTACCGTGTCGGAGATCTTTGTGGGCTATACTCGGCCTTGTCTCAGGATGGTAAGTTGGTGGTTGAAGATTTCCCTCTAGTGGTGTGGGGGCTGTGCTTTGGCAGAGTGGGTGGGGTTATATCCTTCCTGTTTGGCCCTGTCCGGGGGTGTCCTCGGATGGGGCCACAGTGTCTCCTGACCCCTCCTGTCTCAGCCTCCAGTATTTATGCTGCAGTAGTTTATGTGTCGGGGGGCTAGGGTCAGTTTGTTTATCTGGAGTACTTCTCCTGTCCTATTCGGTGTCCTGTGTAAATCTAAGTGTGCGTTCTCTAATTCTCTCCTTCTCTCTTTCTTTCTCTCTCTCGGAGGACCTGAGCCCTAGAACCATGCCCCAGGACTACCTGACATGATGACTCCTTGCTGTCCCCAGTCCACCTGGCCATGCTGCTGCTCCAGTTTCAACTGGCCTGGGCCCTAGGACCATGTCCCAGGACTACCTGACATGAGGACTCCTTGCTGTCCCCAGTCCACCTGGCCATGCTCCTGCTCCAGTTTCAACTGTTCTGCCTTACTATTATTCAACCATGCTGGTCATTTATGAACATTTGAACATCTTGGCCACGTTCTGTTATAATCTCCACCCGGCACAGCCGGAAGAGGACTGGCCACCCCACATATGCTCTCTAATTCTCTCTTTCTTTCTCTCTCTCGGAGGACCTGAGCCCTAGGACCGTGCCCCAGGACTACCTGACATGATGGCTCCTTGCTGTCCCCAGTCCACCTGACTGTGCTGCTGCTCCAGTTTCAACTGTTCTGCCTTATTATTATTTGACCATGCTGGTCATTTATGAACATTTGAACATCTTGGTCATGTTCTGTTATAATCTCTACCCGGCACAGCCAGAAGAGGACTGGCCACCCCACATAGCCCGGTTCCTCTCTAGGTTTCTTCCTAGGTTTTGGCCTTTCTAGGGAGTTTTTCCTAGCCACCGTGCTTTTACACCTGCATTGTTTGCTGTTTGGGGTTTTAGGCTGGGTTTCTGTATAGCACTTTGAGATATCAGCTGACGTACGAAGGGCTATATAAATAAATTTGATTTGATTTGATTTGATAACTGTATCTCTGAATGTGTATATTTCCCAGTGATCAGATTCACATCTGCTAGATGTTGGGTTATTTCTATGATTAAATATTAAACTATTTCTGAGAAGATGTAATGTGATATTAGCCTTCTAAATGAAATAATTGTTTTTCATATGAAGTCCTAACCAAGTCATTGGCCACACCCATGCGAGCACAGACCTCACAGCAAAAGGAGGGAACGTCCCTTCATCCCCGAGTGCTTATTAAATAGGACTCATGACGAAATGTCAATTAGGTCAGAGGACATGCGAACGCGGTCCACACGCACAAATGGTTAAGAAATCTACAAAACTAAAGACCAGACAGCGTGAAGAAGTGGCTACATGGCTGAGAAATGGTTTAAAACTAGAGACCAAGCAGGTGGACAGTGTGAAGCGGATGTCACGAATGGTTAAGACACTTTGAAACACTCTGAAACATTCTCGAGTGAAGAAGATGAAGACTACACAGGAACATTCAGTCTGCAGCTGTTTAAGTACTTTAGTCAAGTAACCTCGACCGGGAACCACCGCGTGGTACTCTGAAACATCCGTTAATTTCCCTATCAAACGACCATTGGTACGTCTTATGTATGCATGTTAACAGAGCTACAACTACGAAAGACTTTGAACTCTGGTGGACAAACCAGAGACTTTCTGTTGAATTACTCCCCAGAAGGATTAAGTGTTTTCAACGGAGAGACAGCAAAGACATACACACGTAAATACACTACTGTTCAAAAGTTTGGGGTCACTTACAAATGTTATTGTTTTCCATTAAAAAACATACATGAAATTCGTAGCAAAATTAATAGGAAACATAATCAAGACATTGACAAGGTTATAAATAATTATTTTTAATTTAAATTGTGTCCTTCAAGCTTGGTTTTGTCAAAGAATACTCTATTTGCAGCAATTGCATCCTTGCAGACCTTTGATATTCTAGTTGTACAATACGGTCAAGTTCTCAATAGGGTTAAGATCCGTTGACTGCGCTGGTCACTCCATTATAGACAGAATACCAACTGACTGCTTCTTCCCTAAATAGATATTGTATAGTTTGGAGCTGTGCATTAGGTCAATGTCCTGTTGTAGAAGGAAATGTGCTCCAATTAAGTGCTGTGGTATGTCATGGTGTTGCAAAATGGAGTGATAGCCTTCTTCAAGATCCCTTTTACCCCATACATATCTCCCACTTTACCACCACCAAAGCACCTCCAGACCATCACATTACCTCCACCATGCTTGACAGATGGCGTCAAGCACTCCTCCAGCATCGTTTCATTTTTTTCTGCGTTCCTCGAATGTTCTTCTTTGTGATCCGAATACCTCCAACTTAGATTTGTCTGTCCATTACACTTTTTCCAGTCTTCCTCTGTCCAGTGTCTGTGTTCTTTTACCCATCTTAATCTTGTCTTTTTATTGGCCAGTCTGAGATATGGCTTTTTCTTTGCAACTCTGCCTAGAAGGCCAGCATCCTGACGTCGCCTATTCACTGTTGACGTTGAGACTGGTGTTTGCGGGTACTATTTAGAAAAGCTGCCAGTTGAAGACTTGTGAGGTGTCTGTTTCTCAAACTAGACACTCTAATGTACTTGTCCTCTTGCTCAGTTGTGCACCGGGGCCTCCCACTCTTCTTTCTATTCTGGTTAGAGGCGCTGTTATGTTCTGTGAGTAGTACACAGAGTTGTACGAGATCTTCAGTTTCTTGGCAATATCTCGCATGGAATAGCCTTCATTATTTAGACCAAGAATAGACTGAAGATTTTCAGAAGAAAGATATTTGTTTCTGGCCATTTTGAGCCTGTAATCGAACCCACAAATGCTGATGCTCCAGATACTCAACTAGTCTAAAGAAGGCCTGTTGTAAATTGCCTCTTTCAGCTGTGCTAACATAATTGCAAAAGGGTTTTCTAATGATCAATTGACCTTTTAAAATGATGAACTTGGATTAGCTAACACAACGTGCCATTGGAACACAGGAGTGATGGTTGCACTTGAAAGTTAGTTGAAATCAAAGCTAACATCGACACACGTTCACTGCTACTATCAACTGCTACAAATCACAAATTATGATTTTTTACAAGTTATGTATACTGAACCAAAATATGAATGCAACATGTAAAGTGTTGGTCCCATGTGCTAAAATAAAAGATCCCAGAAATGTTCCATGGCACAAAAACCTTATTTCTCTTAAAGTTTGTGCACATATTTGTTTACATTTCTGTTAGTGAGTATTTCTAATTTTTCCAAGATAATCCATCCACATGACAAGTGTGGCATATCAAGAAGCTGATTAAAAAGCATGATCATTACACATGTGCCCCTTGAGCCGGGGACAATAAAATGACACCCTAAAATGTGCAGTTTTGTCACACAACACAATGCCACAGATGTCTCAAGTTTTGAGGGTCGTGCAATTGTCATGCTGACTGCAGGAATGTCCACCAGACCTGTTGCCAGAGAATTTAATGTTAACACCTCTACCATAATGTTGATAACTTGGCAGTACTTCCAACCGGCCTCACAACTGCAGAACACGTGTTACCACGCCAGCCCAGGACCTCCACATCCAGGTTCTTTACCTACGGGATCGTCTGAGACCAGTCACTTGGACAGCTGATGCAACTGAGAAGTATTTCTGTCTGTAATAAAGCCCTTTTGTGGGGAAAACTCATTCTGATTGGCTAGGCCTGGCACCCCAGTGGGTGGGCCTGGCTCCCAAGGGGTGGGCCTATGTCCTCCCAGGACCACCCATGGCTGCACCCCTGTCCAGTCATGTGAAATCCATAGATTAGGGCCTAATGAATTTATTTAAATTGACTGATTTCCTTATATGAACTGTAACTCAGTAAAATCTTTGAAATTGTTGCATGGTGTGTTTATATGTTTGTTCAGTATACATTATGATATGTTCACAGCCTTCCTAGGGGTAATTTAACATGAGGTATTTGTCACGTTGTTATGAGTATGTGTTTCTTGTTATTTTGCATAATGTATATTCTTGTATATCATTATGTTTGATGATTTATTCCAGGCTGTCAGGTTAACATGAAACCACATAAAAAATCAACATAATTATTAGAAAATGGTCAGGTCAGTGATTCTGCGGCCATGTACAATGGATGTGCTGCTGGATGTCATTTGTCCCTTCTGTGCCTCATGTATCAAATGGCCTCTCCTGTGGGTTTTTTGTAACAGTATTTTTATTGGAATTTCACAATTTTCACCCATATTAAGAGATACAACAGAGACAAAGCACACAGAACAAAAACAGCACCCACTTACACATATCTACGCGCATATATATACACATACATACATACATATACCCATGCATATACACACACATACGCATACATACGCACACACACACACACATACACACCCATACATACGTACACCATTTTCCTCTTCTCGCTCGATGCTTCTCTCACCCCATCACCATCATTGCATCTCTCAATACATACATTTTATACAAACTTACAAACAGAAATTAAACAAAAAGGCTCAGTTTAAACCAAGAGGTTAGGTTTCACACATGGAACGTACAGTGTAGTTCTGAAATACATAGATCCCCGCCATTCTAAGAGAATCGTTGCAGCATAATAGCTGATACCTCAGGTTCTAGATAATTTAGATAAGGTTCCCATACTTTGTAGAACTGGTCTGTTTTAGAATGCAATGTACATGTCAGATATTCCAGAGGCACCCATTCAAATAGTATCTTATGCCAATCTTTAATAGAAGGAACCTTATCACTAATCCACTGTAAAACCCACTCTCCTGTGGGTTTAATTCCAGTTCCCTTTCAGCTTAGAGAAATGTTGCCTGCCAAGCTTCAGCTTCCATCTCTGTCAGGCCAGCAAAGACCCATGGAACATTTGCTTTCTGACAGCTACCCTTCCAATTTGGGGGTCAAGTCTATTTATGTCCAATTGGAAGTCTCTGGTTGTGTCCCAAATGGAACCCTATTCCCTGTATAGTGCACTACTTTTGATCAATGCCCATAGGGCAGTTGTAACTCTTGGGTCCAAAGGAACACATTCCCATTGTTTGACTGTCATGAGATTGTGTCATCTCTCTCTCTCCATGTTCACCCCCATATGGAATCATGTAGTAACCAACAAAGTGTTAAACAAATCAAAATATATTTTAGATTTAATATTCTTCAAAGCAGCCACCCTTGGCCTTGATGACAGCTTTGCACACTCTTGGCATTCTCACAACCAGCTTCATGAGGTAGTCACCTGGAATGCTTTTCCAACAGTCTTGAAGGAGTTCCCACATATGTTGAGAACTTGTTGGCTGCTTTTCCTTCACTCTGCCGTCAAACTCATCCCAAACCCTCTCAATTGGGTTGAGGTCTGGTGATTGTGGAGGCCAGGTCATCTGATACAGCACTCTATCACTCTCCTTCTGGGTCATATTGCCGTTACACAGCCTGGAGATGTGTTTTGGGTCATTGTCATGTTGAAAAACAAATGATATCCCCACTAAGCCACTGGTTCTCAATCCTGTTCCTAGGGACCCAAAGGGCTGCACATTTGCTTTTGCCCTAGCACTACACAGCTGATTCAAATTATCAACTCATCATGAGGCTTTGATGACTTGAATCAGGATTGTAGTGCTAGAGCAAAAAATACTGCACCCATTTGGGTCGCCAGGACCAGGATTGAGAACCACTTAACTAAGCGCAAACCAGATGGGAAGGCGTATCGCTGCAGAATGCTGTAGTAGCCATGCTGGTTAAGTGTCCCTTGAATTCAAAATAAATAATATAAAAAATCATAATTTTTGAGTGACTACCTCATCTCTGTACCCCACACATACAATTATTTGTCCCTCAGTCGAGCAATGAATTTCAAACACAGATTCAACCACAAAGACCAGGGAGGTTTTCCAATGCCTCGCAAAGATGGGCAAGTATTGCTACATAGGTAAAAATATGGGTCATGGATCATTTAGCTATTTGATTTAGAATTTTAGGACTGCAGGTATCCCCCCCATAATATAATATATATATATATATATATATATATATATATATATATATATATATATATATATATATATATATATATATATATTTGATAAAATATTACATTTGGCTACCACTATAGCCCATAGAAACACATTAAATAAATTGTAAAGACAGTCCACGCAAAAATTAGTAGGCTTAAGGTTTCGAAGTGTCTGGAAAGCTCAGGAAATACTTTTGTTTTTTGACACCTACGTATTTAACTTGTGTTTTTGTTAGCAATACTACCTCCATACTTCCATTCATTTTTAAAACCGTCATAGTCCTGTGACACTTGTGGGGGTCATCGAGCAAAACAGAGAACACCATCATATTTGCGAGAATTACATTTTTCCATAGAGTGGTTTGTAGCCCAAACAGTTTGGACGCTACAGACAGAAGTTGGTGTATTGGCGGTACCAACTTCACATGAGGCCTGTGGGGCTTGTGGTGGTCATAGAGCAAAATGTAGATCAAACCGTTCTTACGCTATTGACGTTTTTGTGAGATGACAGATTTTCCGGATGTCTCATGATCTGACAAACACAGCTCACATTCCACCGCAGATGCAGAAGGCTGACGACATAGGTGGATGTTGGGGATTGCAGAAAACAGATATCTAGCTTAAATGGACAGATTTGATTTATTATGTTACTTCCTGTTTGAAATAAAAGACTAAAGATCTGTCAGTCAACTTTGATTGATCTTATTGGTCTATGTAGTTCTGTCCTTGAGCTGTTCTTGTCTATTAAGTGGCACAGCGGTCTAAGGCAGATCTTCAAGAGAGTATTGGTCTACGTTTTGATCATCATTGAACCCTTGGTTACCCTTGTGCTCTGACACTTTGTGTGGGTTGGGTTCAGGAACGTAGCAATCAGCTTGATTGTAGCGGTAGTCGTTTGGCTGCCAACGTTTTTATAGTTATTTGACATGGTGGTTATTGGTATCGTGGTTTCATGGTAGATACTTATTGTGCGTCATCTCTCAACGCTCCTATCCCTGATAACACACCCTATCTGGAGTGAGTGGTCCTGTTCAATATTGAAAAGTGAGATGCACCCGCAAGCTCTCTGAGTTCTGAGCTTGGCAAATCAGTGTGGGCTGTAGGGCCTAAGTAGTTAATGTGGTGGGGATACATGTTCGACAGAAACACTTGTTTGAATGGTGTAATAGCTCTTCCATTCCTGTTTCAGTGAGTAGGCCAAAGTAAGTCGAACAAACCTTAAGACAGTATGCTTGTGGGTGTTCATTCCGAGCTTGTTTGACAGTGTTAGCCAACGAGCTGTCGTGTTTGTGAGTCGCAGAACCACGGATTTCTATTTTCAAAGACGTGGCAAGTTTTGCATAGTCGTTTTGCACGTGTTGCTGTTGTAGATGGGTGAACCTTGTCTAATCATATAAAATTATAACTTGTCACATGCGCCGAATACAACGGTGTAGTCCTTACAGTGAAATGCTTACTTACAAGCCCTTAACCAATAATGCTTTCAGAAGATTTTAAGAAACTAAAAAGTAATAAATAATTAAACATTAGCAGTAAAATAACAATAGTGAGGCTATCTACAGGGGGTACCGGTACAGAGTCAATGTGCCGGGGGACCGGTTAGTCAAGGTAATTGAGGTAATATGTACATGTAGGTAGAGTTATTATAGTGACTATGCATAGATAATAAATAGAGAGTAGCAGCAGCGTAAAAGAGGGGTCTGGGTAGCCCTTTGATTAACTGTTCAGGAGTCTTATGGCTTTCGGGTAGAAGCTGTTAAGAAGCTTTTTGGACCTAGACTTGTCGCTCCAGTACCGCTTGCTGGCTTGAGTCTTTTGTGTTTATTCGACATTTGCTTCAAAAGGTAAAGCTTGTCAGTATCCGTAGCATTTGGGTAGCCATCCAAGGCGTCCTCTATGTCTGCTAAGAACATCTCAGTGTCGTTTGGCTTCCCTGGAACGGGGTCAAAGGTGCGTACGTTTTTGACAATTTTGTCAAGGCGTTCCATGCCAAGTGCGCTGGGAATGTTTGCTTCATCCTGTGGGGAATTTTGGGCCGTAAGGCCTGTGCCTTTTTTTATATTGTCGCAATTTCTGCTGTTTGTTCGCTTATAGAATTGTGATCTAACATTCTCAGCCCTTTGGCATAATTTGGGATTATATCGCTGCTGAGGTCAGCAATCAATCTTTCCGTGGGTGAGGGTTCACTAATTAGTGGGGTAATGGGGGCCACCCCCTCTGATAGCTTGCACATTATTATTACTATTGTTATTATGTTTGGATTTTGAGTTGTTGGAAGTTGCAAAAAATATTTTAATCAATTTATAGACATTAATGAATCATCAATACTGGATCAGTAATTTGGGAGTTGGACTTGAATGATCTTGCAAATGTAATTGATTTAGCAATGTTAATGATTAATCATACATGTGTAGGCTATCTGGGATTTAAACTTGAATTAACCTGAAAGTGTCGCTGTATATATGTTAAGATTAACACATTTAAAATGTCTCATTGGTTGGAACAAATTCATTTGGTCTTCATCTGAATGATCTACCTGGTAAAGATGTTTGTTTGGCAATTTAACTTCCTTGTTAAATCATTCATCCACCTCTGGCCTGCTCGCCTCCCTACCACTGAGGAAGCACAGTTCCCGCTCAGCCCAGTCTAAACTGTTCGCTGCTCTGGTGGTGGAACAAACTCCCTCACGACGCCAGGACAGCGGAGTCAATCACCACCTTCCGGAGACACCTGAAACCCCACCTCTTTAAGGAATACCTAGGATAGGATAAGTAATCCTTCTCACCCCCCCCCCTTTAAGATTTAGATGCACTATTGTAAAGTGACTGTTCCACTGAATGTCATAAGGTGAATGCACCAATTTGTAAGTCGCTCTGGATAAGAGCGTCTGCTAAATGACTTAAATGTAAAATGTAAATGAATGAGACAACGACATCCAATCAGTTGAGATTGGTTGGATATTATAAAGTGTAACCAGTTGTTACAGATGTGATAAGATGTTTTGCCCCCAAGCCGTTCTTGTACAAGAATGTTCACTTCAAGTACAAAAAGGTTGTTGCCGATTATTCACCACAAGGGGTCAGTTACACCTGAAAGCTGAAATCACAAGGGATTCCAGCAAAGGCGGGACTTCCGTCGTCCAAAGCGCGGGATTTCCACTGTAAGCAAAGGAGAATGGCTTCTCTGTTTGTTAGCTTAGCTTCTAATGCAAAGCCAGCTGTTCTTGTACAAGAATGTTCACTTCAAGCACAAAAAAAAGTCTCCTTCAATTCGGGAACGGGGGTTTGCTAACAACGTCTCACTTTCAATCCAATCAGCAATACTTCTAGCAATGTTACCGGAACACGCGCGCCAGAGAGATAATACTTTGGTTCGGCCAAACTATTATATCTTCTCAAATTTCTTATGGCTGCTTGTTACAAAAGACATGGAGAGGATGAGAGAGAGAGGGACAGAGACACTTAATGTTGGTACATTTAGAAACTACTCTCCCTTAATAGTACTCCTATTCTTTGCACACGAACCACCGCCTGCTTGGAGAAAGAAATCATGAATGTATTTATGTGAAAATGCCTTGTTTCTCTGTGTATCTTTCTGATCCGGGCCTCCCTGGAAAGGGGGTTGGGCCTTTTGGTGGCACGCTTTTAAGGCTCTGATTGTCCAAAAGGGGTTCCCACCCATCTTCTACTGTTGTTCTCCTCTGCAGTCGTCCGGTATCCGGTGACTTGTTGTGTAGTCCTGAACAGAACTACAGAGTTAATTCTGCTTCCATTCGCTCTGGAAGATGCTTCTTTGAAGATAGGCTAGCCAGCCGTGCCGATGGTTCCCAGTGGGGTGATGAGAGTAGCATACTCCGATAGTTTGGAAAGATTAGTAGAATGGTCCAACTTAAGTTCACTTTTCTAGACACTTAGGACAGGTAATCAGCCATACCAGTGATTGTCCGGTAGGGGACTTTATCATCTTTAACTCATGTTGAGATTCACAGTTCAAACCACTTTAAATGTGAGCTGCAGCTCTATGTCTCTCTGGTCTGGTATGTTAATTCGTAACCCATCTATTTATGCAGTTTGTTCAAAAGGGGCGGTTCCATCAGGCTGACACGCTCTCTGACCTCACTCAAGGCCGTGACTTGCCGTGACTTGCCACTTGTACAAAGCTATGTAAAACTATATCGTATGGCTCCGAAAATCATGTCCCCCTCTTAACAAAAATACTTTCATCATTTTTAATTTATTATGTACAATGCATCGGATGAAAACTTGGTAAATGTAGTGGGTATACTTTCCGAGTTACAGTATTTCCTTTATAAATGTTTAATGACATCACAAAATAACACATATGACATAGTGTTCTTTAGATTGCCTCTGACCATTCCCAACATTATATATTAAAAATGTTGTTCTAGTATTTGCTTTAGAACGTGTTAGAGTTTTGTTGGAAAAACTTTATGAAACAAAGGCACATTCCTCTGGTGAATTTCGAGAGGGAAACCTGAATCTTCTCTCCTTGATTTACAACAGAGTGTGAGATGTTATTCTCCAAAAGTTCCCACCTCCACCCCTCTGCGGGTGAGAGGGGGTCTAGTTGCAGTTATTTATTGCAACGCTGATCTGACCTATTTAGGTCCTCACAGGACAGTCATGACAAGAGACTTGTCCCAAAGCCACTCCTTCGTTGTCTTGGGTTGTTGTCCTGTTGGAAGGTGAACCTTTTCCCCAGTCTGAGCTCCTGATCGCTCGAGGTTTTCATCAAGGATCTCCCTGTACATTGCTCCGTTCATCTTTCCCAGATCCTGACTAGTTTCTCAGTCCCTGCCACTGAAAAACATCCTCACAACATGATGCTGCCACCTCCATGCGTCACCGTTGGGATGGTGCCATGTTTCTCATGGTCTGAGAGTTCTTTAGGTGCCTTTTGGCAAACTCCAAATGGGCTGTCATGTGCCTTTTACTGAGGAGAGGCTTCTGCCTGGCCACGCTACCATAAAGACCTGATTGGTGGAGTGCTGCAGAGTTGGTTGTACTTCTGGAAGGTTCTCCCATCTCTGGTTCTAGGTCATCTCCCAGTCAAAACTGTTCGCTGCTCTGGCCCCCCAATGGTGGAACAAACTCCCTCACGACGCCAGGACAGCGGAGTCAATCACCACGTTCCGGAGACACCTGAAACCCCACCTCTTTAAGGAATACCTAGGATAGGATAAGTAATCCCTCTCACCCCCCCTTTAAGATTTAGATGCACTATTGTAAAGTGACTGTTCCACTGGATGTCATAAGGTGAATGCACCAATTTGTAAGTCGCTCTGGATAAGAGCGTCTGCTAAATGACTTAAATGTAAATGTAAATCTCCCTGACCAAGGCCCATCTCCACCGATTCCTCAGTTTGGCTGGGTGGCCAGCTCTAGGAAGAGTGTGAGAGAAAAATTACGTATTTACCTGATTTGTTTGATATTAACCCTTTCACACGTACCATCACACGGGTGTAATCATTCTACAGTGGTCCCTGAAGCGTACGATCACACCCGTGTGATTAGAACACTCATTTAGAATGCTCGTTTAGAACGGCAGTTTCGAATGACGCAACAATCAGCGTTTGAGCTGGCCACACTTTTTTCAGAAACTATTTACACAAACACAGTCCTTACAAAGTTATGTCCAGAATGTCAGCAGTTTATTTTTGGATGTAATGTTCAGATATTCACAGAAGTACTGTATATATAGCATAACACAATCATCCTAACCGGAAAAATGTAGGCTACATTTGTCCTAGCACTGAGGAAAGATTGACCCAACACAAGCAGTCATATTTTCTAACTCTCGGCTGACATAAACTACAATATGAATTAGCTAATAGCAATTACTATATATAATTAATCACATCACGGGTGAGCTCACCATTGATCAAAATAACTAGGTAAAACACTTTTTAGAAATCGAAAGTAATCCGACGACTGCCATCCTAAGTGACCCGTTGTACAAAATAAGAAATGTTCTTATCAGCCTGACATCAGCATTTGGACTGGTCTTTGTGCCATACAAGGACCTATGCATTGATGAGTCCCTGATGTTATGGAAAGGTAGGCTGGTGTTCCCTCAATATATATTCCCTCCAAAAGGCACAGGTTTGGAGTCAAATTCTTTGTCATGTGCAACGTGAAGACAGGATTTGTCCTGGATATTATAGTTTACACAGGGTCCACCACTGACATCAGACATTATGAGGGGCTTGGGGTGTCAGGGTCCGTGGTGATGACCATGCTGGTTCCTCATCTCAGCAAGGGACACACTTTGTACGTGGACAATAGGTACAGCAGTCCCACACTCTTCCAGCATCTGCTCTCCAACAGCACAGGGGCCTGTGGCACAGTCAGGTCGAACAGGAAGGGGATGCCGGCATTCGGTTGCAGGAAGATGCAGAGAGGGGAGGTGGAATTCCAGGAGAATGGTCAACAGCTGGCAGTAAAGTGGCATGACAAACGAGACGTGGACCACCTGACGGGAGAGAGAAAGATCCAACCAGATTGTGTGCTTGATTATAACCTCAAAATGGGGGCCGTGGATAAGGCGGACATGATAAACAGCTTTGTGGAATGCACTCAGAAAACAACCAAGTGGTATAAGAAGATATTTTTTCCATCTGATCGCCACTGCTGTCCTCAACGGCAGCATAGTTCACCGCCAACTAACAGGTGAGATGATTACTGAACAAGTTATTTTTGTAATTGGGTGTACAGTTCACATACAAATCCATTATGCAATTATAGTGACAATATCTCACCCGCCAACCCACTGCCTCATCATCCTCTAACTTTCCTCATCCTCCCCACTCCCTCATAGGTAAAGTAATTACCTACCAAAAATACATTGAGAACCTCATGAGAGAGCTGCTGGAGGAGCACCACACCCCTCGGTGCCCATCCACTGGGGGTCGTCCTGCTGTAGACAATCCCCTATGCCTCACTGCACGACATTTTCCCTGCAAAGTCCCTCAAACTGGTTCTCAAGGTAGTCGCACACAGAGGCACTGCAAAGTCTGCCTGTCTGGCGCCAGGAGA
This sequence comes from Oncorhynchus gorbuscha, assembly GCF_021184085.1. Lineage (NCBI taxonomy): Eukaryota > Metazoa > Chordata > Actinopteri > Salmoniformes > Salmonidae > Oncorhynchus > Oncorhynchus gorbuscha. Next base: position 31,105,462 of record NC_060176.1, on the reverse strand, counting down.
ATTAAGCAGAGGAAGATAAAAAAGACATGTATTTCACCATGCTTTGAGGAGTATCACATGCTCAAGCATTATTGAGCACATCTGCAGCAATAAGTGACTGACTGACCTGACCAGTGACTTGACAGGTGACCAGCCATGATACTATGCCTTAGAGATGGGGGTGGAAATGCAGTTGTTGTTCAGTCACTGCATGTATATTAAATATGGGTTATGCATATTCATTTTTTTTGTCCTCTAGTAAAACAAGTTGTTGAACCAACTACCAATACTGCAATAAAATAGATGACTATTACATATTGGCATATGTGTTTTCTTGCTGTGTTTTCATCCAGTACAATTGTTAAGGAGTGTACGTTAGCATACAAAAGCTGTCCTCATTCTTCAGCTCCAAAGATGTCCAGCTCCAGTTATGATATTGGCAAATAATGTTTGTGTTTTCTGAAAGTACAGAATAAAGAGGAATTATTCATTAGAATACAATATAAGGATATAGCAATAAAACAACACTACAAAGAAGTAACATAATAAACACTGCTATAAAAAATATTTTATTGTATTGACAAAATCACAGATTTGAGTTATAACAGTAAGAAACTAACTTTTGAGCTCCACACGGGGGCAAGGTAGGGCAGAACAGAGCTATGCTGAATAGACCAAATAAACAAATCATGGTAATATTTTTATTTAATTTAACTAGGCGAGTAATTTAAGAACAAGTTATTATTTACAATGATGGCCGACACCAACCAAACTCAGACAACGCTGGGCCAATTGTGCGCTGCACTATGGCACTCCCAATCAGAGCCAGTAGTGACGTAGTGACGCCTCTAGCACTAAGATGCAGTGCCATAGACCGCTGCGCCACTTGGGAGTTAAGGCCATGGTAGCTTCAAAATACAACACAAGATAATACTTCCCTGACACAATTAGCATTGTTTTACAGAGCTAATAGAAAAATGTAGCTACATAAGCACGATTGACTATAACACCATAAAGGTTATAAAATGAGTAACTTTACCTCACGTGTCCGCGGTTATAAAGAATATACACAAATATATTATGCTCCATACATACAGTACGCTACAATGGAAATGTGGAATGGAAAATGAAAAATGTGAACACGTGTGCAGATCCTGTTCTGATGGGAGATGAGCAAATGTCTGCAGACGTGAACTGCACAAACAATTGGGAAGTGCTTGGGGAATTCTGTCCGTGTCAGAAATGTCCCAAAAATGTAATTGTCCGCAAAAGTAAAAATGATAATTTTTATGTGAATGAATGAGGAGGTGGAACACACCTAAATTCAAACAGTTTTTTAGAAAATAAATGATCTGATCTGATGAGTTTCGAGCAACAAACATATTTTTTGTTCAATTGCACCCCATTTTTTGTACGGGGCATGTATGACGTCGTGTGGGCGAGCGGTTTGCTGATGTCAATGTTATGAACAGAGTTCACATGGTGTTGGTGGGGTTATGGTATGGGCAGGCATAAGCTACAGACAATGAACAAAATAGCATTTTATCGATGGTAATGTAAATGCAAAGAGATTACCGTGAAGAGATCCTGAGGCCCATTGTCGTGCCATTCATCCGCTGCCATCACCTCATGTTTCAGCATCATAATGCACGTCCATGTCGCAAGGATCTGTACACTATTCTTGGAAGCTGAAAATCTTTTATGGCCTGCATACTCACCAGATATGTCAGCCGTTGTGCATGTTTGGGATGCTCTGGATTGACGTGTAGGATCGCGTGTTCCAGTTCCCGACAATATTCGCACAGCCATTGAGGAGTGGGACAACATTCCGCAGGCCACAATCAACAGTTGATCAACTCTATGCAAAGGAGATGTGGCGCACTGCATGAGGCAAATGGTGGTCAACTCCTATTTGCCATATCTTCAATTTAAGCAAACTAGAAAGTATGTGCCCTCAGGCATGGAGGGAAGCAAAAGTCATTCCGCTACCTAAGAATGGTTGACTATTTGAGCTATTTTAGCCAATCAGCCTGTTACCAACACTTAGTAAACTTTTGGAAAAAAAGGTGTTTGACCAGATATAATACTATTTTACAGTAAACAAATTGACAACAGACTTTCAGCACGCTTATAGGAAAGCACATTCAACAAGCACAGCATTTACACAAATGACTGATGATTGTCTGGGTAAAATGGATGATAAAAAGATTGTGGGGGCTGTTTTCTTAGACTTCAGTGTGTCTTTTGACATTATTGATCATAGTCTGCTGCTGGAAAAAATGTATGTGTTATGGCTTTACACCCCCTGCTATCTTGTGGATAAAGTGTTACCTGTCTAACAGAACACAGAGGGTGTTCTTTAATGGAAGCCTCTCCAACATAATCGAGGTAGAATCACAAATTCTCCAGGTCAGTTGTTTTAAGCCCCTTACTTTTTTCAATATTTTCTAATGACTTGCCCAGTGTGTCTATGTATGTGGATGATTCAGTGTTACACACGTCAGCTTCATGTCAAACGATGTATAGGATCAATCTTTAGGGTGTTTTTAACATAAATCTTCAATAATGTTTCAACCGGACAATTCCTTTGTCTTTAGAAATGAAAAGGAAAAAAGCTCACTCTCACGGCCGCGTGCATGACTTTGCTCATGGCATTCTGCCAGACCTCTTAGTCAAACAGCTCCTATTCGCTCCCCCTTCATAGTAGAAGCCTGAAACAAGGTTCTAAAGACTGTTGACATCTAGTGGAAGCCTTAGGAAGTGCAATCGGACCAAATTTTACACTGTGGATAGGCAAAGACTTGAAAACCTACATACCCCAGATTTCCCACTCCTCAATGGCTGTGCGACTTCCTGGTTGGATATTTTCTCAGGTTTTTGCCTGCCATATGACTTCGGTTATACTCACAGACATCATTCAAATAGTTTTAGAAATTTCAGATTGTTTTCTATCCAAATCTACTAGTGATATGTATATCTTCCATTCTGGGCCTGTGTAGCAGGCAGTTTACTCTTGGCACCTTATTCATCCAAGCTACTCAATACTACCCCCCCAGCGATAAGAAGATAAAAGAACAGCGCATACTTCCTCTAACCAGAATAGAAAGAGGAGTGGGAGGCCACGGTGCACGACTGATCAAGAAGACAAGTACATTTCTGTCTAGTTTGAGAAACAGACACCTCACAAGTCCTCAACTGGCAGCTTCATTAAATAGTACCCGCAAAACACCAGCCTCAATGTCAACAGTGAAGAGGCGACTGTTGGCCTTCAGGGCAGAATTCCTCTGTACGTTGTCTGTTCTTTTACCCATCTTAATCTTTTCTTTTTATTGGCCAGTCTGAGATATGGCTTTTTCTTTGCAACTCTGCCTGGAAGGCCAGCATCCCGGAGTCTCGATTGTGCATCTGTAAAAGTTTGTGGGTTTTAAGTGACAAGCCAAATTTCTTCAGCCACCTGAGGTTGAAGAGGCGCTATTGCGCCTTCTTCACCAAGCTGTCTGTGTGGTTGGACCATTTCAGTTTGTCCGTGATGTGTACGCCGAGGAACTGAATAAAATGTTCCACCTTCTCCACTATTGTCCCGTCGATGTGGATAGGGGGGTGCTCCCCCCACACCAGCGAACTGGTCAGCGCATGCTCTGAAGACACAGCTAGGGATGCCGTCTGGGCCTGCAGCCTTGCAAAGGTTAACACGTTTAAATGTTTTACTCATGTTGGCCACGGAGAAGAAGAGCCCACAGTCTTTGGTTGCGGGCCATGTCGGTGGCACTGTATTGTCCTCAAAGCTCAATACGAAGTTGTCTAATTTATCTGGGAGGAAGACGTTGATGTCCGCGACTGGGCTGGTTTTGTTTTTGTAATATAATAATAATAATAATATATGCCACTTGATGTCTGTAGACCCTGCCACATACGTCTCTAGTTTGAGCCGTTGAATTGTGAATACTTTGTCTCTGTGCTGATGCTTTGCTTGTTTGATTGCTTTGCGGAGGGAATAACTACACTATTTGTGTTCGGTCATGTTTCCAGTCGCCTTGCTGTGATTAAATGTGGTGGTTCGTGCTTTCAGTTTGACGCGGCTGCTGCCATCAATCCACGGTTTCTGATTAGGGAAGGTTTTAATAGTCAGTGGCTACAACATCTCCAATTCACTTCCAAATAAACTCACTCACCGAGCCAGTGTATACATCAATGTTATTGTCTGTGGCTACCCAGAACATATCCCAGTCCACGTGATTGAAGCAATCTTGAAGCGTGAAATCCGTTTGGTCAGACCAACGTTGGATAGACATAAGCACGGGCACTTCCTGTTTTAGTTTCTTCCTATAGGAGGGGAGCAACAAGATGGAGTCATGGTCAGATTTGCCGAAGGGAGGGCGGGGGTTTGGCCTTGTATGCATCTTGGAAGTTAGAGTAGCAGTGGTCCAGTTACTTGCTTGAGCGGGTACATCAATCAATGTGAATTCATACCCCTTGACTTATTCCACATTTAGTCGAGTTACAGCCTGAATTCCAAATGTCTAAAATTGAAAACAAAATGTTTACCTCACCCATCTACACACCATACCCCATAATGACAAAGTGAAAATATGATTTCAAAAATGTTTCCAGGATTTATTGACAATGAAATGCAGAAATATGTCATTTACATACATTACCAGTCAAACGTTTGAACACCTACTCATTCAAAGGTTTTTCTTTATTTCCGCTACTTTCTACATTGTGCAATTATTGTAAAGACATCAAAACTAGGAAATAAAATATATGGAATCATGTAGTAACCAAAAAAGTGTTAAACACATCTAAATGTATTCTATATTTGAGATTCTGCAAAGTAGCCACCCTTTGTGCAAAGCTGTCATCAAGGCACTCTTTGCATTTTCTCAACCAGCTTCATGAGGTAGTCACCTGGAATGATTTTCCAACAGTCTTGAAGGAGTATTGCTGAGCACTTGTTGGCTACTTTTCCTTCACTCTGTATTCCAACTCATCCCAAACCCTCTCAATTGGGTTGTCGGGTGATTGTGGAGGCCAGGTCATCTGATACACCACTCCATCACTCTCCTTCTTGGTTAAATAGCCCTTACACAGCCTGGAGGTTTGTTTTGGGTCATTGTCATGTTGAAAAACAAATGAGAGTCCCACTAAGCGCAAACCATGGGATGGGATATTGCTACAGAATGCTGTGATAGCCATGCTGGTGAAGTGTGCCTTGAATTTCAAATAAATCACTGACAGTCACCAGCAAAGCACCACCACACCATCATAACTCCTCCATACTTCTCAGTGGGAACCACACATGCAGAGATCATCCGTTCACTTACTGTACTCTGCGTCTCACAAAAACACAGCTGTTGGATCCAAAAATCTCAAATTTGGACTCATCAGACCAAAGGACAGATTTCCACTGGTCTAATGTCCATTGCTTATGTTTATTGGCCCAAGCGAGTCTCTTCTTATTATTGGTGTCCTTTAATAGTGGTTTCTTTGCAGTAATTCGACCATGACGGCCTGATGAATGCAGTCTCCTCTTAACAGTTGATGTTGAGATGTGTCTGTACTTGAACTCTATGAAGCATTTATTTGGGCTGCAATCTGAGGTGCAGTTAATTGGTGATTTCTGAGGCTGGTAACTCTTATGAATCCTCTGCAGCAAAGGTAACTCTGGGTCTTCCTTTCCTGTGGGTCTTCCTATCCTTCATGCGAGCCAGTTTCATCATAACGCTTGATGGTTTTTGAGAATGCACTTGAAGAAACTTTTAAAGTTCCATAAATATTCCACATTGACTGACATTCATGTCTTAAAGTAATGATGGATTGTCATTTATCTTTGCTTAATTGAGCTGGTCTTGCCATAATATGGACTTGGTATTTTACCAAATAGGACTATCTTCGGTATACCAAACATACCTTATCACAACACAAATGAACATTAAACAAGGCACAACTGTTACTTTAATTGCATTCCAGGTGACTAACTCATGATGCTGGTTGAAAGAATGCCAAGCGTGTGTAAAGCTGTCATCAAGGCAGAGGGTAGCTACTTTGAAGAATCTCAAATATAAAATATTATTCGATTTGTTTAACACTTTTTTGGTTACTTCATGAGTCCATGTGTGTTTTTTTGATAGTTTTGATGTCTTCACTCTTATTATATAATGTAGAATATAGTAAAATGAAGAAAAACCCTGGAATTAGTAACTGTGTCCAAATTTTTGACTGGTACTGTAAGTATTCACACGCCTTTGCTTTGGCGCTCCAAATTGAGCTCAGGTGCATCCAATTGCCTTTGATAAGTAGTGAGGCATATACATATTTAGGGAAGGGTATGAAACAATTTCTTCAGTATTTTTAATTTCCAAGAGCACAGGGAAATGGAAAACATATGGAACTACCAAGACTGCCTTAGAGCTACCTGTCAGTGCAACCGGGCAAGAAGGACATTAGTCAAGGAGCTGACCAAGACCCCAATGACCACTCTGACAGAACTACAGAGTTCCTTGGATGAGATGGGAGAACCTCCCATAAGAACAACAGTCTCTGCACCAATCTGCACTTCACCAATCTGGGCTTTATGGGAGTGGCCCCAGATGGAAGCCACTCCTGAGAAAAAGCACATAACAGCATGCCTGGAGTTTGCAGAAAGGCAGAGACACAGAGCTACAAAAGGGTATATTGCACTGCATTTTAGAAACAATGGGAAGTAAATTCTGCATTGAAAGTTGATAAACTTGTAACCTCACTTTTGAGAATATGGCATTTGAATGTTTTGGTACCTACTGGAGACCTCTTTGTCTACACCCATTCAGCATCGTTCACACCTTCTTTAGCTTTAGCTTTAGCCCCATCAATCTCTTAAAGGGTTGATCCGAGCATACTGTTCTAACAGTAGTCAAGCACCCAAGCTAACTGGCTAACATTGGCTAGCTTGCTAGCTATTTCCAGAAAGAAATGAGAGAACTGCTGGCTGTTTTTACAATTTACGCTTTTTGAAAACGTTTACTGACACAGGCAATATTCAACAGGTGTTAAGCATTCCTACATTCATCAGTTTTTCTGCGCTCTGGCACATTCAAACGAGAATGCTCTGAAATTGAAGTAGATTGCCAGATCGAATTTACCAGCTACGTCTATCAACAGGTGTAGCAGTGACATTATATTGAAATGGTTGTTTGCATATGTAACATGGTTATATTGGTGATTCCCTTTGCAACTTGTTTATTGTTGGTTGCAAAGCACTGTACATCAAAAGTGATTTTTATACTCTCAAGTGATGATTTAAAATGTTCAATTTATATAAAATTGTTTGTAAATGTTATTTGAACATCACACATAAGATGCAGAGGTTTTAGGACAATATTTGTTGTGTATTTTGTTGTAAAGAATTCCCGCCAGTACTAGCTAGCAACTTACTGTGTCTGTTGGGGGGGTTCATATATTTTGTAGTGCGTGAGTGCAGAGTTGGATGGTGAGCCATGTATTGCATGACGTGCAATTTTTGTCATGTTTTGTCATTTATTATCTTGTCTTGTCCCTGTGCTTCCCATTCTATTCGTTTCCCTCTGCTGGTCTTATTAGGTTCTTTCCCTCTTTCTATCCCTCTCTCTCCCCCTCCCTCTCTCACTCTCTCGCTCTCTCTTCTCTCTATCGTTCCGTTCCTGCTCCCAGCTGTTCCTATTCCCCTAATCAATCATTTAGTCTTCCCACACCTGTTCCCGATCCTTTCCCCTGATTAGAGTCCCTATTTCTTCCTTTGTGTTCCGTTCCTGTCCTGTCGGTTCCTTGTTTAGTATTCACCGTGCTGTGTTTGTGTATCGCCCTGTCGTGTCGTGTTTTCCTCAGATGCTGCGTGGTGAGCAGGTGTCTGAGTCTGTCTGGTTCAAGTGCCTTCCCGAGGCAACCTGCTGTTCACCTGCTGTTCAAGTTCGAGTCTCCAGTTTGTCCTCGTCATATCGAGTGAAAGTTGTGTTTTTTTGTTTGCATTTACTTTACTGGATTAAAGACTCTGTTTTCGCCAAGTCGCTTTTGGGTCCTCTTTCACCTGCATGACAGAAGGAACCGACCAAGGAATGGACCCAGCGACTTCAGACGCTCGTTACACTGCCGTCGAGATCCAAGGAGCCATGCTCGGCAGACACGAGCAGGAATTGTCTGCTGCTCGCCATGCCGTGGAGAACCTGGCCGCTCAGGTTTCCGACCTCTCTGGACAGTTCCAGAGTCTACGTCTCGTGCCACCTGTTACTTCCTGGCCTGTCGAGCCTCCAGAACCTAGGGTTAATAACCCACCTTGCTACTCCGGGCAGCCCACTGAGTGCCGCTCCTTTCTCACGCAGTGTGAGATTGTGTTCTCTCTCCAACCCAACACATACTCTAGAGAGAGAGCTCGGGTTGCTTACGTCATTTCACTCCTTACTGGCCGGGCTCGAGAATGGGGCACAGCTATCTGGGAGGCAAGGGCTGATTGCTCTAACAAGTTCCAGAACTTTAAAGAGGAGATGATTCGGGTTTTTGACCGTTCAGTTTTTGGTAGGGAGGCTTCTAGGGCCCTGGCTTCCTTATGCCAAGGTGAACGGTCCATAACGGATTATTCTATTGAGTTTCGCACTCTTGCTGCCTCTAGTGAGTGGAACCAGCCGGCGCTGCTCGCTCGTTTTCTGGAGGGACTCACGCAGTGGTTAAGGATGAGATTCTCTCCCGGGAGGTTCCTTCAGATGTGGACTCTTTGATTGCTCTCGCCATCCGCATAGAACGACGGGTAGATCTTCGTCACCGGGCTCGTGGAAGAGAGCTCGCATCAACGGTGTTTCCCTGCTCCGCATCGCAACCATCTCCCTCCTCTGGCTCAGAGTCTGAGCCCATGCAGCTGGGAGGATTCGCATCTCGACTAAGGAGAGGGAACGGAGGATCACCAACCGCCTGTGCCTCTATTGCGGAGTTGCTGGACATTTTGTTAATTCATGTCCAGTAAAAGGCCAGAGCTCATCTGTAAGCGGAGGGCTACAGGTGAGCGCAACTACTCAAGTCTCTCCATCAAAATCCTGTACTACTTTGTCGGTCCATCTACGCTGGACCGGTTCGGGTGCTACATGTAGTGCCTTGATAGACTCTGGGGCTGAGGGTTGTTTCATGGACGAAGCATGGGTTCGGAAACATGACATTCCTTTCAGAGAGTTAGATAAGCCTACGCCCATGTTCGCCTTAGATGGTAGTCATCTTCCCAGTATCAGATTTGAGACACTACCTTTAACCCTCACAGTATCTGTAACCACAGTGAGACTATTTCTTTTTTGATTTTTCGTTCACCGTTTACACCTGTTGTTTTGGGTCATCCCTGGCTAGTATGTCATAATCCTTCTATTAATTGGTCTAGTAATTCTATCCTATCCTGGAACGTTTCTTGTCATGTGAAGTGTTTAATGTCTGCCATCCCTCCCGTTTCTTCTGTCCCTACTTCTCAGGAGGAACCTGGCGATTTGACAGGAGTGCCGGAGGAATATCATGATCTGCGCACGGTCTTCAGTCGGTCCCGAGCCAACTCCCTTCCTCCTCACCGGTCGTATGATTGTAGTATTGATCTCCTTCCGGGGACCACTCCTTCTCGGGGTAGACTATACTCTCTGTCGGCTCCCGAACGTAAGGCTCTCGAGGATTATTTGTCTGTGTCTCTTGACGCCGGTACCATAGTGCCTTCTTCCTCTCCGGCCGGGCGGGGTTCTTTTTGTTAAAAAGAAGGACGGTACTCTGCGCCCTGCGTGGATTATCGAGGGCTGAATGACATAACGTTTAAGAATCGTTATCCGCTTCCCCTTATGTCATCAGCCTTCGAGATTCTGCAGGGAGCCAGGTGCTTTACTAAGTTGGACCTTCGTAACGCTTACCATCTCGTGCGCATCAGAGAGGGGGACGAGTGGAAAATGGCGTTTAACACTCCGTTAGGGCATTTTGAGTACCGGGTTCTGCCGTTTGGTCTCGCCAATCGCCAGCTGTTTTTCAGGCATTAGTTAATGATGTTCTGAGAGACATGCTGAACATCTTTGTTTTTGTCTATCTTGACGATATCCTGATTTTTTCTCCGTCACTCGAGATTCATGTTCAGCACGTTCGACGTGTCCTACAGCGCCTTTTAGAGAATTGTCTCTACGTAAAGTCTGAGAAGTGCTCTTTCATGTCTCCTCCGTTACTTTTCTCGGTTCCTTTATTTCCGCTGAAGGCATTCAGATGGATTCCGCTAAGGTCCAAGCTGTCAGTGATTGGCCCGTTCCAAGGTCACGTGTCGAGTTGCAGCGCTTTTTAGGTTTCGCTAATTTCTATCGGCGTTTCATTCGTAATTTCGGTCAAGTTGCTGCCCCTCTCACAGCTCTTACTTCTGTCAAGACGTGTTTTAAGTGGTCCGGTTCCGCCCAGGGAGCTTTTGATCTTCTAAAAGAACGTTTTACGTCCGCTCCTATCCTCGTTACTCCTGACGTCACTAGACAATTCATTGTCGAGGTTGACGCTTCAGAGGTAGGCGTGGGAGCCATTCTATCCCAGCGCTTCCAGTCTGACGATAAGGTTCATCCTTGCGCTTATTTTTCTCATCGCCTGTCGCCATCTGAGCGCAACTATGATGTGGGTAACCGTGAACTGCTCGCCATACTTTAGCCCTAGGCGAATGGCGACAGTGGTTGGAGGGGGCGACCGTTCCTTTGTCGTTTGGACAGACCATAAGAACCTTGAGTACATCCGTTCTGCCAAACGACTTAATGCCCGTCAAGCTCGTTGGGCGTTGTTTTTCGCATTCGTTTCGAGTTTGTGATTTCTTACCGTCCGGGTAGCAAGAACACCAAGCCTGATGCCTTATCCCGTCTGTTTAGTTCTTCTGTGGCTTCTACTGATCCCGAGGGGATTCTTCCTTATGGGCGTGTTGTCGGGTTAACAGTCTGGGGAATTGAAAGACAGGTTAAGCAAGCACTCACGCACACTGCGGCCGCGCGCTTGTCCTAGTAACCTCCTTTTCGTTCCTGTTTCCACTCGTCTGGCTGTTCTTCAGTGGGCTCACTCTGCCAAGTTAGCTGGTCATCCCGGTGTTCGAGGCACTCTTGCGTCTATTCGCCAGCGCTTTTGGTGGCCGACTCAGGAGCGTGACACGCGCCGTTTCGTGGCTGCTTGTTCGGACTGCGCGCAGACTAAGTCGGGTAACTCTCCTCCTGCCGGTCGTCTCAGACCGCTCCCCATTCCTTCTCGACCATGGTCTCACATCGCCCTAGACTTCATTACTGGTCTGCCTTTGTCTGCGGGGAAGACTGTGATTCTTACGGTTGTCGATAGGTTCTCTAAGGCGGCACATTTCATTCCCCTCGCTAAACTTCCTTCCGCTAAGGAGACGGCACAAATCATTATCGAGAATGTATTCAGAATTCATGGCCTCCCGTTAGACGCCGTTTCAGACAGAGGCCCGCAATTCACGTCACAGTTTTGGAGGGAGTTCTGTCGTTTGATTGGTGCGTCCGTCAGTCTCTCTTCCGGGTTTCATCCCCAGTCTAACGGTCAAGCAGAGAGGGCCAATCAGACGATTGGTCGCATACTTTGCAGCCTTTCTTTCAGAAACCCTGCGTCTTGGGCAGAACAGCTCCCCTGGGCAGAATACGCTCACTGTGTCGCTTCCTTCGTCTGCTACCGGGTTATCTCCGTTTCAGAGTAGTCTGGGTTACCAGCCTCCTCTGTTCTCATCCCAGCTTGCCGAGTCCAGCGTTCCCTCCGCTCAAGCGTTTGTCCAACGTTGTGAGCGCACCTGGAGGAGGGTGAGGTCTGCACTTTGCCGTTACAGGGCACAGACTGTGAGAGCCGCCAATAAACGCAGGATTAAGAGTCCAAGGTATTGTTGCGGCCAGAGAGTGTGGCTTTCCACTGCAACCTTCCTCTTACGACAGCTTCTCGTAAGTTGACTCCGCGGTTCATTGGTCCGTTCCGTGTCTCCCAGGTCGTCAATCCTGTCGCTGTGCGAATCTTCTTCCGCGACATCTTCGTCGCGTCCATCCTGTCTTCCATGTCTCCTGTGTCAAGCCCTTTCTTCGCACCCCCGTTCGTCTTCCAGCCCCCCTCCCCGTCCTTGTCGAGAGCGCACCTATTTACAAGGTACATAAGATCATGGACATGCGTTCTCGGGGACGGGGTCACCAATACTTAGTGGATTGGGAGGGTTACGGTCCTGAGGAGAGGAGTTGGGTTCCGTCTCGGGACGTGCTGGACCGTTCACTCATCGATGATTTCCTCCGTTGCCGCCAGGATTCCTCCTCGAGTGCGCCAGGAGGCGCTCGGTGAGTGGGGGGGTACTGTCATGTTTTGTCATTTATTATCTTGTCTTGTCCCTGTGCTTCCCATTCTATTCGTTTCCCTCTGCTGGTCTTATTAGGTTCTTTCCCTCTTTCTATCCCTCTCTCTCCCCCTCCCTCTCTCACTCTCTCGCTCTCTCTTCTCTCTATCGTTCCGTTCCTGCTCAGCTGTTCCTATTCCCCTAATCAATCATTTAGTCTTCCCACACCTGTTCCCGATCCTTTCCCCTGATTAGAGTCCCTATTTCTTCCTTTGTGTTCCGTTCCTGTCCTGTCGGTTCCTTGTTTAGTATTCACCGTGCTGTGTTTGTGTATCGCCCTGTCGTGTCGTGTTTTCCTCAGATGCTGCGTGGTGAGCAGGTGTCTGAGTCTGTCTGGTTCAAGTGCCTTTGTAGGCAACCTGCTGTTCACCTGCTGTTCAAGTTCGAGTCTCCAGTTTGTCCTCGTCATATCGAGTGAAAGTTGTGTTTTTTTGTTTGCATTTACTTTACTGGATTAAAGACTCTGTTTTCGCCAAGTCGCTTTTGGGTCCTCTTTCACCTGCATGACAATTTTGTGCTGTTCCTATCAGGTACATTGTTAACAGTATTATTTTGTATATTGTAATTGTATTATTTTGGTAACTAGCCCAGTGAACAAGAACCAAACCAGCGTGCGTGAGTGCAGAGTTGGATGGTGAGCCATGCATTGCATGACGTGCAATTTTGTGCTGTTCCTATCTGAATAAATCTCCATGACTGGTGCTACACGTTGGAGTTCCGTGTCGATGACTGATTGTACACAACGCAAGAAGAGTACTTTTACACATAGGAGACTTTTAAGAATGTTTATTTGACTAGGCAAGTTAGTTAAGAACAAATTATTATTTGTGATGACGGCCTACCTCCCCGGCCAAACCCTCCCTTAACCCGGACAACGCTGGGCCAATTGTGCGCCAACCTATGGGATTCTCGATCACGATTGGTTGTGACACAGCCTGGGAACAAGCCAGGGTCTGTAGTGATGCCTCTAGCACTGCAATGTAGTGCTTTAGAACACTGTGCCACTCGGGAAGCCATGTAGCTAGCTAGCTAGGTAAACAATGAACCATAATCCCAACTCATGACGTTATTACCCTGCATGAATCTGCAGGTAGCTAACCAACCAGTTTCAATGTTAGCTAACTAACATTAGACTATAACTAGCAAAGCAAATGGCTCTGACATACGATCATACATGTAACGTTACCTAGCGAGCCAGCCAGCTAACGTTAGCTAGCTAGCTAAAAGTACACTTTATCTTGAAATTAAAATAACTTTCTGTCAAAATTAGATGTGTAATGTGTAAATATCTGAATGTAGTTAGCTAGACTATTTTACCTGTATATATCATGGATGCATGCTTCTCCCTGTCACCTATGCCATGGTTGCCCTTAGTTTAAAGACGTAATCCGGAGACAGGTGTTTTCTACATATACTTAGTTATCATATTCTAATTCCACTGATTATCAAAACAAGGTTCTCCAGAAAGTGGAGAGTAACACATATGCAGTTCTACTACGTGATATATTTGTAAAATAACCGCTTTAGACTGGATTACCTATACATACTGACCAGCTCAAATAGACAGAACTCATCTCACGGCATATCCAGCTCACTCATTATCTCAGCCAATCGTGGTTAGCGGGAAGGTTGTTGTCTTTTTTCTGTGGTTAAACCAACTAGGCTCGTAATTTAACAAATGTATTTGTATTTACAGATGGCATACACGTTTGTTATTGCATTTTATGTTCAAATACCTCTCCCGTGTCGTAGTGACCCACGACATGCGCATAGTTTCCTGAAACAAGTCACATATGGCATAAGATCCTGTGGTCTGATGAGACAAATTTGACAATTTGGCCTGAATGCAAAGCACTATGTCTGGAGAAAACCAGGCACAGCTCATCACCTGTCTAACACCATCCCTATCGTGAAGGATGGTGGTGGCAGCATCATGCTATGGGGATGCTTTTCAGTCGCAGGGACTGGGAGACTGGTAATGATAGAGGGAACAATGAATGAATGGAGCCAAATACAGGCAAATCCTTGATGAGAACCTGCTTCAGGGTGCATATGACCTTAGATTGGACGTCCCATAGGGCGGCGCACAATTGGCCCAGCGTCGTCCGAGATTGGCCAGTGTAGGCCATCATTGTAAATAGGAATTTGTTCTTAACTGACTTCCCTAGTTAAATAAAGGTTACATTTAAATAAAGGTTACATTTAAAAAAATATTTACTTCTACTCAAGTATGAGCATTGGGTACATTTTCCACCACTGAGCAAAACTACCAAAACTCTTTCTGATGGTAAACCTGAGCAATTGAAAACAAATCAAAATTATGTTGCACTTGGTCTGGGATTTTGGAGAATATTTAAGTCCAAATAGCGCTCCTGTTTAACAGTTTGGACAATATTTCCTCTTTGTGGTTGGCTCAGCTAGCAGAGAGATTTACTGAAAAAGGTCATTGTGGGAAGAGGGTAATACTGTTTTTGATTTCCTTTCACTGCTGGCCTTCTGTTAAGTACAGGTTTCCCAGTGGATACCTAACCCACACATGCCCAAACGAACACCAAGATGCCCTGGCGGACTCAATCATAAAAATCAGGACGAGGCTTTCACCAAATTACTCATGTTTATTTATTTTACCTTTATTTAACTAGGCAAGTCAGCTAAGAGCAAATTATTATTTACAATGACTGCCTACCCCGGCCAAAGCCTAACCCAGACTCCCAATCACAGCTGTTCGTGATACAGCCTGGAATCGAACTAGTGTCTCTAGTGACACCTCTAGCACTGAGAAGCAGTGTCTTAGACCCCTGCTCCACCTGGGAGCCCATGTAATGGACATATTTTATAGTTGATGAATATGTGAATCAAGTTGAACATTTGTTGCAATGTTTCCATCACTACACCCCAACAACTACAGTATTCCTAACATTTGACCAGAGCCCTATGACCTGAATAGTACACTACTTTTGAATGGGCTGCCATTTGGGAGGCAGGCACTGCATTCCCTGGTCAATGTAGGGTATTATACAGGGAATAGGGTGCCATTTGGGAGGCAGACACTGCATTCACTGGGCCTGAACCTCATCAATGAAACATACTGTGCCTTGTCATCTGCTCTGCCACAGGATTCAACAAACGATCTGCCTGCTTCTCAAATGCCGCTACCACTGAATGACGTAAATCCACTGCAAGAAAGACACTAACTATGTTTCCATCCACAGTTTTTATCGGAGTAAAGTCATAGAATTTTTAAAAATGCCAACAGATCATTTTTGTTCCACATGGTGGGACCTATATTGTCAGTAAAATGAATTATGCGAGAATTTGCAGTGGAAATGCCTTTAGGTGCAAATTTTTATATTATAACCATCATATCGAAATAAACTTGGAGTCACACAATGATATGTTGTGTGGTCCTCCCTAGGGCTGTGGCGGTCATTTTGTCAGCCAGGAAATGTCAAGCAAATAATTGCCGGTCTCAAGAAAATTAACCATTAATCAGCATAAACATATTTAGTATCTTCTTGCTTCCACGCATAGCCTACAATCCACTGATGCAGACCTTTGGAATATCTACATTTAAAAAAGTTTAATAAATCCATTTAATATAGCCCACACAATCACAATAAATTAATTATTTATTTTAACCAGGTCTAAAGAAACATGATATGAAGAAAATTAAGTATTTCACAAGTACAGAATAGCATACTCTGAGTTGTCCTTATGTTAGGCCCTGATATGGCTATGCCATATGGCTGTGGGCTATACTAGTTAATTTAGCAGACAAGATTTGCTTAGAAATGATTTGTATTTTATAGTATAAAGAATACAGTTGAACATAGCTTAATAAAATAGAAAGGATATTTTCTCCAAATGATTTCAAAGGAAGTGCACACATTAACAAAGAAACTGGTCCTCCTATATTCTTCATTTAGAGTTATTTATGCAACTTTAGTTGTGATACAAATGTTGGGCTATATGTTTTGATGTTTAATACATTCTAAGGCTGCATGATGGGATTATAATGATTTGAAAAAAATTGCAAGCTGCACACACTTCATCAGTCTCTCATTCACAATTTGACAAGCACTTGATAATATTCTCACCTGGCCTCAAATTTCCTGGTGGCATTCCCTTGTGTGGCCGTAATGCCCCCTAAAAAGCCATGCCCTTTGCAGCCAAAGTGGCAGTTGTGCCCTTGGGCTGAATATAATAGGCTAATTATAAATCCCTTCTCCCGGCTGCCATTCCCCGAAGCACCTCTAACTCACATGGCTCTCTCAGATGTAGCCAATGCCCATCGTGATTGGTTCCTCTTATTGAATTCTGAGGGGCATATTTTTACGAGCTGTCCACATTTAGCCTACTTTTCGTCAGTGAACAAGATGAGTAGGCCTAACGAACAGCAAAAGTAATAGACTATGTGAATCTACTATCCCCCATAGTACAAAGGTTAACTTATTCTATTGGTCAACTTGCAATAAATAAATATTCCAAACATACTCTGGGACAGTATGGGATGCGATAGATCCCAAATCAATACAACCACACACATCAAAAAAGCAATGAGGCTGATCGTTTAGCTTAAAAAGTTGATAAACTATTTGCCTATTTTTTTCACATAAGTGCAACAATGCACACAAGGCAGTAAGTAGGTTATAAGCGCAAATGTTTCAAATTGCAATCAATTAGCGGGACAACACTGTTCTCGAAAGTAACGGTAAATACGATTATGCATGTAATGCTTTATTATAAAGGTGCATTTTATGGTACAAATTATCTTCCCCAAACTCATCCCACTAGACTCGGGAAACCATGCAGTTTATTAGGCTACAGATTAAATAAATGATGATGAACTTCACAGTTTGGTGAAAGTGAACAGTGATCTTGATGCTTCTTTACAATAAATATTGAGGGTCTTATTCTGGTGACTCGATGCTTGACTGCTGTTTGACAAATACAAATACTCTTGCTTTTATCCATAATAATGTAGAGTAGCCTACATGCACAGTATCTGCAAGCTGTTGGTTGGAGCGCACATGCCAAGACCAGAGGAGGCACATTTGCTATTGAATGCAACAGTGTTCGTGTCAAAGCTATTGGTAGAATTGAAAATGGGATGGAAACACACTGAACTTTTGATTTTTATTCGGTACATGAAAACTTAAGCGAAAAGCTAGATTTTGTCCACACTACGTCATCACGCTCTTATTTTTTATCTGCAACAAGTCCTTTTGCTGGAAACACATCACACGTGGGAAAATGCTAATATTTTCTTTATTTAGATTCTAGAATGAAATTCTGTTGCTAATTGGATGGAAACCTAGCTACCGATCCCTTTGCAACAGTATCTAGGATTCCATCCAATATTCAAAAATCTGCATAAAAACAGTATGGCATTTTCCCACCAGAGATGTTTCCATCAAATTGAATTGTTATGGATAAAATTATGTGGATGATGACGTAGTGCACATAAATTACTTTTACAGTTATTAAATGAATAAATGAATAAGTTAAATGGATGTCCATCACATTTTCATCACTATTGATGGTTTTGTCACAAAACAATGTTGTGTTATATAGTCAATGTGCCCACTATTGGCACTTGCGCTCGAGCCAACAACTACAGTGCAGGCAGGCTATAGACTACATTATGTGATTATTATGGAAAAAGAGCAAGATATTTATTGGAAATGAGGATCAAGCTTATCACCTTGGACTTTTACCACCTTGTGAAGTTCATCATAACTTATTTAATCTGTAGCCCAATAAGCATGCTTTCCCAAGTCGTAGTGGTAGGACCACACAATATGTCATCGCGTGACTCCAAATTCACTTCTATACGGTTATTATATCGGTATTTGCACATAAAGGCATTTTCACCGACATTTGTTGAATAATTCATTTTACAGACACCAAAAAGATCCCACCATGTCCAACGAAAAAATTATATGTCGGAATTCATAACATTTTACCGAAACGTTTCCATCACAGCTGTCATTATTTTTTTTGATAGCTATGACTTTATTCGCATAACAACTGTGGATGGAAACATAGTTAGTGACTCCAATTAAAATGACACTCCTGTAAAATTCCCAGTCATCTTCTGAACGAGATTGCCAAACGGGTATCATAGCTACTGTTGTGCTATAGATGTGGCCGTGCATAAATGCCAAAATCGCTGAATAAATGTACTTGTTTCAATGTCAGCGCATGGCTTGTGTTGATGCAGGTAACCTGACTATACACACTGCACATATTGGTTGCATCCCACATGACAATCAATTCTATACATAGTGCACACATTTTGATCAAAGCATTATCAGAGCCCCGTGTAAAAAGTAGCGCACAGTAGGGAACAGGATGCCATTTGGGATGTGATATTACCTGCACTGGAGAAGCTAGGAGCGTGATTAATGGTATCCAACAAGGACAGCTCCCAGGAGGAAGATGGGTTGGAGTGCTTATAAGAAGCCTTCAGTATCCCAGTGGTGAGGGCGAGAGGGAGGGAGAGATTGATCGAGTTAGAGGTAAGGGAGGAAAGCGAGGAGACGGACACATGTCAGGGGTTTATGGATTGAATGTAGGCTAACAGCGTGAAGTCCCGAAAAAAATACACATTCATGAGGACCTGACTATGATTTAGCTGGTTAAAGAAGTCAGCCTGATTCAATTAATCTCATTTTCATTTTCAATAGACCTTTTCTGTTGTGAAAAATACTGCATCTGATTATCTGCAAAAAAAGAGCAAAGGCTATGTAAGAGATGATTATTCGTAACAAATAGGCTATGTAATTACATGTAGCCTACTTGTTAGAATCCCAACTCTTATTACAGGTCCCCAGCGTCACCTCCAGAATTGGACGTGTCTATCGTCACTGAAAGGGGAGGATTAAGGTTCATTTTCGCCGCGCAAACATGTCGTCTATAGATTAATTTGAATCCAGGAGGATTGGTAATGTGGACTTCGCCAAGGTTTGTGAATAATATCGCCTATTGAATAGATGGAAATAGTATTTCGAGTAAATTCAAGAAAATTTACGTGCGCGCCGAAAGAACCCCTATTTCCATGATGTGGAACGCTCCGAGCCTCTGCACCCAGCAACCGTGAGACGAGCGCAGTTTGCAGACAGACCCGAGCAAGTGGATTGCTAACGAAGCGATCGACGGCGAATATTTCTGAGGAAACTGTACAGTTCAACTTCATACAAATGGATATTTACGTGGCTTTGTTATCGGTAGTGCTCCTTGCGAAACCAGGTAGGTGTCACACTGGGCCATATGCAGTTAGTTTACATATTGTTTAGGTATCATTATCAGCTCTGTCAGCAATTGGTTTTTAATGCGCACCCACGATCTCCTTCTACATAGCCTAATTAGCAACTTGCGCGCAAGCTTCTCGATCCTTATTTTGTCTCTCGTAGGTTTTTTATTAATCAATTAATTTAAAAAAATCAATTTGCCCCTCATCGATTTTTTTAAATAAATCACATGTTTTTAAAATTCGTTTTATAGTACAGATAAATAGCATAGTTATCATCTCCTAAATCGTAGGGTTTGTTGTTGTGTCAGACCACATCTGTATAACGCGCAAAAGTCCTTACAGAAATTACAGGTGTCGCACAGGTTGATGCAGCAGTCAATTTGTTCCCATGCAACAATAAGCCTAACATTTGGATTATGTAGACTTTCATTTAAAATTATCTGTCATTATATGGTATCTGATGTCTAGTGCCATGCAAGTTACGCGTTTTGTCTCTGATATGATTGCCACTGTACCTTGGTGAAGGTGCTTTGAAATCGCATGGATTCAATCCCCATGTATTTGACTGCATGTATTTGACTGTGTTGCAATTCGTTGTATCATGCAGACGCTGAAGTTTGATTCTCAAACTCAATCATTAAAGAAGTGCCTTGCTTATTATGTACGTTATACACATCATATAGGTGGGAGGATGTGTGATAGTAACTGTGCACCCAATGTGTGACAATGTCTAAATAATATTTCCCCCCTACAGTTATCGGCTTTGGAATAGATCCCGACTACCAGATAGATATCATCAATGAACTTGACTTCGCAAATGCAATTTATGGAATTACCCAAGTGGCAGGGCTTCACAACAATAGCAAAGCCTTCTTATTTCGAGGTACTGTATACTTCCTTTCTCCATTTGTGAATTAATTGATTGCTAGATCACTGTTTGATTTATCAGTGAATTGCAGTAATGTGTTTTATTTTAGCATGGAATCTTGAGAACGTTTGGTAAACTAATTTCATTTGTAAGATGTAGGTTACCCAAGCTCGGACTCATGGTTGTAGGATTATCCAGAATATGTTTGGTAAAATGTTGGTAACAGATGGTGAACTAATCATCATCACATCACCTATGTATTGTAACAATCCTCATGATATGAGCCATATTGCAATTCCTAACAAGTGGCCCAATGTGTAGGGTGATTGCCAATCACTGCACTGCCTCGCTGTTTGCTACATCGGTGTCAGAAGTTGGATGGCAGCCGAGAGGTCATCGTAACGCACAGCCCGGACATATGAGGGGACTGAGTAGTCAAAATGCTTGGCTTGTTTGCCTTTGTATTTTGTATTTATTAGGGAACCCCATTAGCTCCTGCCAAGGCAGCAGCTACTCTTCCTGCGGTCCAAACACATTAAGGCACTCACACATAAAACAAAGATAAAACAGTACATCATATATCATTATTACCCAACCATATACAGTGGGGCAAAAAAGTATTTAGTCAGCCACCAATTGTGAAAGTTCTCCCATTTAAAAAGATGAGAGAGGGCTGTAAATGTTCATCAAATGTACACTTCAACTATGACAGAGAAAATTTGAAAAAAAATCCAGAAAATCACATTGTAGGATTTTTTATGAATTTATATGCAAATTATGGTGGAAAATAAGTATTTGGTCAATAACAAAAGTTTACCTCAATACTTTGTTATATACCCTTTGTTGGCAATCACAGAGGTCAAACGTTTTCTGTAAGTCTTCACAAGATTTTCACACACTGTTGCTGGTATTTTGGTCCATTCCTCCATGCAGATCTCCTCTAGAGCAGTGATGTTTTGGGGCTGTTGCTGGGCAACACAGACTTTCAACTCCCTCCAAAGATCTTCTATGGGGTTGAGATCTGGAGACTGGCTAGGCCACTCCAGGACCTTGAAATGCTTCTTACGAAGCCACTCCTTCGTTGCGGTGTGTTTGGGATCATTGTCATGCTGAAAGACCCAGCCACGTTTCATCTTCAATGCCCTTGCTGATGGAAGGTTTTCACTCAAAATCTCACGATACATGGCCCCATTCATTCTTTCCTTTACACGGATCAGTCGTCCTGGTCCCTTTGCAGAAAAATAGCCTCAAAGCATGATGTTTCCACCCCCATGCTTCACAGTAGGTATGGTGTTCTTTGGATGCAACTTAGCATTCTTTGTCCTCCAAACATGACGAGTTGAGTTTTTACCAAAAAGTTTTATTTTGGTTTCATCTGACCATATGACATTCTCCCAATCTTCTTCTGGATCATCCAAATGCTCTCTAGCAAACTTCAGATGTGCCTGGACATGTACTGGCTTAAGCAGGGGGACACGTCTGGCACTGCAGGATTTGAGTCCCTGGCGGCGTAGTGTGTTACTGATGGTAGGCTTTGTTACTTTGGTCCCAGCTCTCTGCAGGTCATTCACTAGGTCCCCCTGTGTTGTTCTGGGATTTTTGCTCACCGTTCTTGTGATCATTTTGACACCACGGGGTGAGATCTTGCGTGGAGCCCCAGATCGAGGGAGATTATCAGTGGTCTTGTATGTCTTCCATTTCCTAATAATTGCTCCCACAATTGATTTCTTCAAACCAAGCTGCTTACCTATTACAGATTCTGTCTTCCCAGCCTGGTGCAGGTCTACAATTTTATTTCTGGTGTCCTTTGACAGCTCTTTGGTCTTGGCCATAGTGGAGTTTGGAGTGTGACAGTTTGACGTTGTGGACAGGTGTCTTTTATACTGACAACAAGTTCAAACAGGTGCCATTAATACAGGTAACGAGTGGAGGACAGATTTGCCTCTTAAAGAAGAAGTTACAGGTCTGTGAGAGCCAGAAATCTTGCTTGTTTGTAGGTGACCAAATACTTATTTTCCACCATAATTTGCAAATAAATTCATTCAAATTCCTACAATCTGATTTTGTGGATGTATTTTTCTCATTTTGTCTGTCATAGTTGAAGTGTACCTATGATGAACATTACAGGCCTCTCTCATCTTAAAGTGGGAGAACTTGCACAATTGGTGGCTGACTAAATGCTTTTTCCCCACTGCATCTACAATACAAAATGTACGTGTGTGTGTAGAGTGAGTGTGCTAGCGTGTGTGTATGCGTGTCTGAATCTGTGTGTGTGTGTCTCTCTGTGTCTGTTCTATAAGGTGTATTTTTGTCTGTTTTTTTTAATCTGATTCTTCTGCTTGCATTAGTTACTTGATGGGGAATAGAGTTCCATGTTGCCATGGCTCTACATAGTACTGTGCCCCTCCATAGTATGTTCTTGACTTGGGGATTGTGAAGAGACCTCTGGTGTAGAGGTCGGTCAATTAATCGGAATGGCCGATTAATTAGGGCCGATTTCAAGTTATAAGAATTGGAAATTGGTATTTTTGGGTGCCGATTTTGCCGATTTTTTTGTTATTTATTTTTATTAATTTTTTATACATTTTATTTAACTAGGCAAATCAGTTAAAAAAACATTCTTATTTTCAATGACGGCCTAGGAACGGTGGGTTAACTGCCTTGTTCAGGGGCAGAAAGACAGATTTTCTCCTTGTCAGCTCGGGGGATTCAATCTTGCAATCTTTCAGTTAACTAGTCCAACGCTATAACCACCTGCCTCTCGTTGCACTCCACAAGGAGACTGCCTGTTACGCGAATGCAGTAGATGCCAAGGTAAGTTACTAGCTAGCATGAAACTTATCTTATAAAAAGCAATCAATCAATCATAATCACTAGTTATAACTACAGATGGTTAATGATATTACTAGTTTATCTAGCGTGTCCTGTATTGCATATAATCAATGCAACGCTGGGGGATGATTTAACAAAAGTGCATTTGCGAAAAAAGCACACATTTTTGGACGACTGTACCTAACCATAAACACCAATGCCTTTCTTAAAATCAACACACAGAAGTATATTGTTTTAAACCTGCATATTTAGCTAAAAGAAATCCAGGTTAGCAGGCAATATTAACCAGGTGAAATTGTGTCATCTCTTGCGTTCATTTCACACAGAGTCTGATTTTCTGGATTTTTTTTCTAATTTTGTCTGTCATAGTTGAAGTGTACCTATGATGAAAATTACAGACCTCTCTCATCTTTTTAAGTGGGAGAACTTGCATAATTGGTGACTGACTAAATACTTTTTTGCCCCACTGTAGGTCCTGATGGTACCAAGTATTTACATGCCATTGATCAGAGTGAGCATAAGGATCTGACCAGTGTTGAATGCGCAGTGACCTCAGACATTGTTTGCCTGCCCCCTAAATAGCCGTTTGTCATAGCAAGTGATGGTAGAATTATCTGTATAGTGTCTTCACATTAATGTATCCAAACAATGAACTCACCATTGGACAGTTGACATAACAACCTGATAAGATAGATATGCTGGGAAAGGTTATAAGCACTGATCAAAGTAGAGGTTTTCGCTCTTCATTTTTTTTAAACATTTTTTATTTCACCTTTATTTAACCAGGTAGGCCAGTTGAGGACAAGTTCTCATTTACAACTGCGACCTGGCCAAGATAAAGCAAAGCAGTGCGACATATGAATATGAATATGAAGCGAGGGCCAGCAAACAAGAGCATACAGGTTGCAGTGGTGGGTGGTATATGGGGCTTTGGTGACAAAACAGATGGCACTGTGATAGACTACATCCAATTTGCTAAGTAGAGTGTTGGAGGCTATTTTGTAAATGACATCGCCGAAGCCAAGGATCGGTAAGATAGTCAGTTTTACCCGGGTATGTTTAGCAGCATGAGTGAAGGAGGCTTTGTTGCGAAAGAGGAAGCCAATTCTAGATTTTATTTTGGATTGGAGATTCTTAATGTGAGTCTGGAAGGAGAGTTTACAGTCTAACCAGACACCTAGGTATTTGTAGTTGTCCACATATTCTAAGTCCGCCCAGAGTAGTGATGCTAGTCGGGCGGGCGGGTGTGGGCAGCGATCAGTTGAAGAGCATGCATTTAGTTTTACTAGCATTTAAGAGCAGTTGGAGGCCACAGAAGGAGTGTTGTATGGCATTGAAGCTCGTCTGGAGGTTTGTTAACACAGTGTCCAAAGAAGGGCTAGAAGTATACAAAATTGTGTCGTCTGCATAGAGGTGTATCAGAGAATCACCAGTAGCAAGAGCGACATCATTGATATATACAGTGAAAAGAGTCGGCCCAAGAATTGAACCCTTGTGGCACCCCCATAGAGACTGCCAGAGGTCTGGACAACAGGCCCTCCGATTCATGTGTACTATAAAGTGGTAGGCACTGACAGACAGATGGGCACATTCAACCAGATGTAGAGCTAACACCAGGCATAGTAACACAGTTGTTCTCTTGTGATGTGCTTGTTGATCCAGCACATGAAAACACACACATTTCTCATCTCATTGCTCATGTAAATTGGTTCCTGAAACATCTGAATCAATATAATTTCAAGCCCCCTGTTGAGGTTTGGGGCAAGGCACAGTTTATTCCAGTTCAGAGAATTATGAAGCGCTGTGCATATTGCCGGTAAAAAGTGCAATTTGCCAGGATTACAGAGACAGTAACTGTAGTACCAGTTTCAAGCAGGGCTGCTTTTTAGGGATTTTGTATTTGTGTTTGTTTTTATTAATGATCCCCATTAGCTGCTCTCAAGGCAACAGGTACTCTTCATGGGGTCCAAACACATTAAGAAACTTACGTCACACAGAAAACAAAAAATTGAGTAACCGTTGCATTGGCAGCAGCTAATGGGAATCCGGAAAAAATACAATTACACCACAACATATCTACACTGCAAAATGTATAATACAAACATTCAACAATATTACAATGTATGAATGTGTGCTAGCTTATGTGTGTGTGTCTTTGTGTGTGTGTGTGTGTGTGTGTGTGTGTGTCTCCTCACAGTTTGCGTTCCGTAAAGTGTTGTTTTTTAAATATTTTTTTATTATTTTACCTCTTACATTTACATTACATTTAAGTCATTTAGCAGACGCTCTTATCCAGAGCGACTTATGAGTTACTTGATGTGAAGTAGAGTTCCATGTAGTCATGGCTCTGTGTGGTACAGTGAGTTTCCCGGAGTCTGTTTTGGACTTGGGGGATGTGAAGAGTCCCCTTGTGGCATGTATTGTGGGGTGTCTGCATGGGTGTCTGAACTGTGTGCTAGTCATTTGCACAGACAGCTCAGTCAATACCTCTAATAAAGACAAGTAGTGATTCAATCAATCTCTCATCTACTTTGAGCCTGGAGAGATTGACATGCATGTCATTGATGTTAGCTCTCCATGTACATTTAAGGGCCAGCCATACTGCTTTGTTCTTGGCTAACTGTAATTTGCCTATGTCCCTCTTTGTGGCACTTGACCTGACTGGGCAGTAGTCCAGATGCGACAAAATTAGGGCTTGTAAGACTTGTTTAGCCTACTTGGAGGTGAAGCTATGAGAAGTCAAGGGGGCTAGCATTGGGAATTTGCGAGCAAAGCAACTGTTTATTTCTTAAATTGTAGCGATAAAAAATGTTTGATTATTCATCATTGTTTGTGTTTCATATTTTTTATATGTTTTATTTTCCTTCTTTATTTTTTTACAGAACTTTGCATTGTACTGTGAAACTGCTTGAGGTGTTAAAATCCTATTTGCCTTTTTAGCTTGGACATTAATCAATGTGTTTTATATTCTTTCATAACATTTGATGTCTATTATTGCCATGCTTGTTTTTTTTCATCTTATTGTTTTAAGTGTGTTGCTATTTTAAAATACACTTTAAGTAAACTTTGATGTTGGATCTTTCATTGATGATTGTATGAATATAGACTCAATTAACTTTATAATCTATCATTCTTAAGACCTTTTTTAAATGTCTGAACTTGGTTGAAGGACTACTAAATAAATGTTTGGAGTAGATTGCCTGCTGAGGTGAACTGGGGTGTGATATGAGTATAATAGACAAGGTGTTAGAGGCTATTAGCATGTGTAAAGAACCATTACCTTCCAGAGCCGACTAATCAAGACTGGTCAAACTCTGTTTTAATTCTGACTATTTTACGCAGAACAAACAACAAACAATTCTGGGATAGATCAAACAATTCCAGGATAGACTAATCGAATAGGAAATTTAAACAGCTGCTTAACCTGACCAAAAATAAATTGTGCCATCGAAAGGTCCCTCTTTGCAAATCAAATAGTCAATAAAAGTTGCAGTATATGTTATTTTGACAATTTAAACCAATATTTATAATATTGTCGAAGTGTTTATTAATGTCCTTGAATTGCGTAAAGGGCAATTTAGCCTATAACATTCTTTATAACACTTGAATGAACCTGGGCTTAGGCTAAAAACGAGTAGGTCTATTATCCTTAGGCTATGCCTTTTGCCTATCGAACTGTAAAAATCCTAAATATAAAATAAAATAAAAACAAACAATTATTTATATCACTCTTTATAACACTTAAAAATTATTCAAATGAATAGGCCTATTAGGATATAACTTGCCAATCATACTGTACAAACCCAAAAGTTACAAAATTAAGTAGCCATAACAAAATAAGTATGAAAATTATTTTTCAAGTAAGGTGCATCAAGAATTAAATATATGCTACATTTCAAATTAAATTAAAAAGTGCAATGAGGAACTATTAGGTCTAGTACTTTTTATTTTACCATGTCTTCGGCCTACCGAAAGACTTCTGTCAAGGAACACCAGCATATTCATCTTTCCTACTCCCGAGTAGCTAACTCAGCAGGATGATGGACTTTTAAATGTTGACAGGTTTATCGTCCATCCATCCCTATCCCCGATAATATCTTTGCATATTCTGCAATTGACACCTTTATTATCATTTGGCCTGAAACCGAAGAAATTATTTTCTTTCCTACCAGTCAGGTCATAGTTTTTTTCTTCTCCAGATTTAGCGTAAAGCAGACTATACTATCAACCTGATCTCATAGTTTCACTTTGTAATTTTCCATAATTGGATGAATGTCTTTTTTTTTTTTTTTACATATTAATTCCGCAAATTACATGGTTAATTCTGAGTGGCTAAGGTTAAGGTGGTTTGGGAAAGGCTTAAAACAAAATAATTAAAAACAATGCACTGCTTTGATTAAGTACTCTCCCTGCTTGCTAGAGAATTGTGAACGGCTGTGGCACAGTGGTCTAAGCAGCACGCTCTGTATCTGAGTATTTCTATGGACAAGAGAAACATAGCCCTTCCAATTCGAAAATAATTCTGCAGCCTAGACTAGAAAAAAAATAACTAGGCCTGTAACAATATTAGTCTTCCTCTGACGAGGAGTATGAAGGATTGGACCAATATGCAGCGTGTTACGTGTCCATGTTGATAATTTATTAACATTTAACACCAACAACAAAATAACAAGGAGAACGAATGAAAACTAAACAGTTCTGTCTGGTAAAGACAGAAAACAAACACCCACGAAACACAAGTGGGAAAAGGCTACCTAGGTATGATTTTCAATCAGACATCTAACGACACCTGCCTCTATTTGAGAACCATACCAGGCCAAACGCAAACACAACATAGATAATGGAACATAGACAACACATACAACTCACACCCTGACCATACTAAAAACAAAGACATAATAAAATAACTAAGGTCAGAACGTGACAGAGGTGCGGACTCCGGCCGTAAAACCTAAACCTATAGGGGAGGGTCTGGGTTGGTGTCTGTCCGCGGTGGCAGTTCTGGCACGGGATGTGGACCCCACTCCACCATAGTCCTTCTCCGTCTCTTTACCCGCCTCCGTGGCCTCTTTAACGCGGTGACCCTCGCCGCCAGCCTCGGACTGGGGACCCAAGCCACGGGTCCCGAATGGACGGGAGATTCCGGCAGCACCGGACGGATGGGAGATTCCAAAGACTCTAGGGCAGGGTCAGGGTTGGGGAGGTGGCAGTTCTCAGGGCAGACCCCCACTCCACCATAGTCCTTCTCCTGACTCTGGCAGCTCAGGGCAGACGGGAGACTCTGGCAGCTCCAGGGGCACCGGACTGGAGACTCCTGGCAGCTCGGAGTGAGGGCGCACCGGCTGCAGACGGGAGACTCTGGCAGCGGGAGACTCCGGCAGCTCCGGAGTGAAGCAGGCGGGAGACTCTGGCAGCTGGCAGTTCAGGACGGGCAGACGGGAGACTCTGGCTGACGGACGAGACTCTGGCAGCTCACGGGCAGCAGCTCAGCTGGCTGACAGGACGGGCGGGAGACTCTGGCAGCTCAGGACGGGCAGACGGGAGACTCTGGCAGCTCAGGACGGGCAGACGGGAGACTCTGGCAGCTCAGCAGACGGGGGCAGCTCACGGGAGACTCTGGCAGCTCAGGACGGGCAGACGGGAGACTCTGGCAGCTCAGGACGGGCGGGAGAGCAGCTCAGGGGAGACTCTGGCAGCTCAGGACGGGCAGACGGGAGACTCTGGCAGCTCAGGGCAGACTGGAGGGCAGAGGGCAGGGAGACTCTGGCAGCTCAGGACTGGAGGGCAGAGGGCAGGGAGACTCTGGCAGCTCAGGGCAGACTGGAGACTCTGGCAGAGGGCAGGGAGACTCTGGCAGCTCAGGACGGGCAGACAGGGAGACTCTGGCAGCTCAGGGCAGACTGGAGACTCTGGCAGAGGGCAGGGAGACTCTGGCAGCTCAGGACGGGCAGAGGGCAGGGAGACTCTGGCAGCTCAGGGGACGGGCAGACGGGAGACTCTGGCAGCTCAGGGCGGGCAGACAGGGGGAGACTCTGGCAGCTCAGGGCAGACGGGAGACTCTGGCAGCTCAGGGACGGGCAGACGGGAGACTCTGGCAGCTCAGGGCGGGCAGACGGGAGACTCTGGCAGCTCAGGACGGGCAGACGGGAGACTCTGGCAGCTCAGGACGGGCAGACGGGAGACTCTGGCAGCTCAGGACGGGCAGACGGGAGACTCTGGCAGCTCAGGACGGGCAGACGGGAGACTCTGGCAGCTCAGGACGGGCAGACGGGAGACTCTGGCAGCTCAGGGCAGACTGGAGACTCTGGCAGCTCAGGGCAGACTGGAGACTCTGGCAGCTCAGGGCAGACTGGAGACTCTGGCAGCTCAGGGCAGACTGGAGACTCTGGCAGCTCAGGGCAGACTGGAGACTCTGGCAGCTCAGGGCAGACTGGAGACTCTGGCAGCTCAGGGCAGACTGGAGACTCTGGCAGCTCAGGGCAGACTGGAGACTCTGGCAGCTCAGCAGCTCAGGGCAGACTGGAGACTCTGGCAGCTCAGGGCAGGGCAGACTGGAGACTCTGGCAGCTCAGGGCAGACTGGAGACTCTGGCAGCTCAGGGCAGACTGGAGACTCTGGCAGCTCAGGGCAGACTGGAGACTCTGGCAGCTCAGGGCAGACTGGAGACTCTGGCAGCTCAGGGCAGACTGGAGACTCTGGCAGCTCAGGACGGGCAGACTGGAGACTCTGGCAGCTCAGGACGGGCAGACGGGAGACTCTGGCAGCTCAGGACGGGCAGACGGGAGACTCTGGCAGCTCAGGACGGGCAGACGGGAGACTCTGGCAGCTCAGGACGGGCAGACGGGAGACTCTGGCAGCTCAGGACGGGCAGACGGGAGACTCTGGCAGCTCAGGACGGGGCAGACGGGAGACTCTGGCAGCTCAGGACGGGCAGACGGGAGACTCTGGCAGCTCAGGACGGGGACTGGAGACTGGAGACTCTGGCAGCTCAGGCACGGGCAGACTGGAGACTCTGGCAGCTCAGGGCAGACTGGAGACTCTGGCAGCTCAGGGCAGACTGGAGACTCTGGCAGGGCAGACTGGAGACTCTGGCAGCTCAGGCAGCTCGGGCAGACTGGAGACTCTGGCAGCTCAGGACGGGCAGACTGGAGACTCTGGCAGCTCAGGGCAGACTGGAGACTCTGGCAGCTCAGGGCAGACTGGAGACTCTGGCAGCTCAGGACGGGCAGACTGGAGACTCTGGCAGCTCAGGACGGGCAGACTGGAGACTCTGGCAGCTCAGGACGGGCAGACTGGAGACTCTGGCAGCTCAGGACGGGCAGACTGGAGACTCTGGCAGCTCAGGACGGGCAGACTGGAGACTCTGGCAGCTCAGGCGGGCAGACTGGAGGGCAGACTGGAGACTCTGGCAGCTCAGGACGGGAGGGCAGACTGGAGACTCTGGCAGCTCAGGACGGGCAGACTGGAGACTCTGGCAGCTCAGGACGGGCAGACTGGAGACTCTGGCAGCTCAGGGCAGACTGGAGACTCTGGCAGCTCAGGGCAGACTGGAGACTCTGGCAGCTCAGGGCAGACTGGAGACTCTGGCAGCTCAGGGCAGACTGGAGACTCTGGCAGCTCAGGGCAGACTGGAGACTCTGGCAGCTCAGGGCAGACTGGAGACTCTGGCAGCTCAGGGCAGACTGGAGACTCTGGCAGCTCAGGGCAGACTGGAGACTCTGGCAGCTCAGGGCAGACTGGAGACTCTGGCAGCTCAGGGCAGACTGGAGACTCTGGCAGCTCAGGGCAGACTGGAGACTCTGGCAGCTCAGGGCAGACTGGAGACTCTGGCAGCTCAGGACAGACTGGAGACTCTGGCAGCTCAGGACAGACTGGAGACTCTGGCAGCTCAGGACAGACTGGAAACTCTGGCAGCTCAGGACAGGCGGGAGCACCTGTAGGGAGGAGACGGAGAGACAGCCTGGTGTGGGGGGCTGCCACCGGAGGGCTGGTGCGTGGAGGTGGCACCGGATAGACCGGACCGTGAAGGCGCACTGGAGGTCTCGAGCACCGAGCTTGCACAGCCCTACCTGGCTGAATTGCTCCCCATAGGCAGGCCAGTGAGGCGAGGTCGAATAGCCCGCACTGGGCTGTGCTGGCGAACCGGGGACACCATGCGTAGGGCTGGTGCCATGTACCCCCGCCAGAGGAGACGCACTGGAGACCAGATGCGCTGAGCCGGCTCCACGTGGCTTGATGCCCAACCTAGCCCGGCCGATACGAGGCACTGCGCTGTAATGCACCGGGCTATGCCTGCGCACCGGGGACACCATGCGCCTCACGGCATAACACGGTGCCTGCCCGGTCCCTCTCTCACCACAGTAAGCACGGGGAGTTGGCGCAGGTCTCCTACCGGACTTCTCCACACTCCCCGTGTTCCCCCTCAATACATTTTTGGGGCTGCCTCTCGGGCTTCCAGCCACGCTGCCGTGCTGCCTCCTCATACCGCTGCCTCTCAGCTTTCGCTGTCTCCAGCTCTGCCTTGGGGCGGCGATATTCCCCAGCCTGTGCCCAGGGTCCCTTGCCGTCCAGAATCTCCTCCCATGACCAGGAGTCCTGAGATCGCTGCTGCTGCCCGTTACCATGCTGCTTGGTCCTTTGGTGGTGGGTGTTTCTGTAACGATATTCGCCTTCCTCTGACTAGGAGTATGAAGGATCGGACCAATATGCAGTGTGGTACGTGTCCATGTTGATAATTTATTAACATTGAACATCAAAAACGAAATAACAAGGAGAATGAACGAAAACGATCAGGGCAGACTGGTGTCTCTGGTGAACACACAGAGACAGAAAACAAACACCCACGAAACACAAGTGGGAAAAGGCTACCTAAGTATGATTCTCAATCAGAGACAACTAACGACACCTGCCTCTGATTGAGAACCATACCAGGCCATACGCAAATACAACATAGAAAACGGAACGTAGACAACCCACCCAACTCACGCCCTGACCATACTAAAAACAAAGACATAATAAAAGAACTGAGGTCAGAACGTGACAAGGCCAAATGCATCTTTGTTTTGAACAATGATTTAAATTAGATTTTTTTGTGGCAATTTCAATAAGAGCAATGACATTATTCACCAAATCACAGTTCTGGTATAACCAATGTGTCCTTATATGGCATTCTTCCCGCACATTGACCCCTCCATGCGCAACAAGTAACAGTGGAAGTCAAGGTTGGAGTGGCAGAGGTTTTGACCCAAATCAAATCAAAGTTTGTCACGTGCGCAGTGAGATGCTTACTTAATGGCTCTAACCAATAGTGCAAAAAAGGTATTAGGTGAACAAATGGTAGGTAAAGAAATAAAACAACAGTAAAAAGACAGGCTATATACAGTAGCGAGGCTATAAAACTAGCGAGGCTACATAGACACTGGTTAATCAGGCTGATTGAGGTAGTTTGTACATGTAGATATGGTTAAAGTGACTATGCATATTTGATGAACAGAGAGTAGCAGTAGGGTAAAAATAGGGATTATAGGGGGGGGGGGGACACAATGCAAATAGTAGCCATTTGATTACCTATTCATGAGTCTTATGGCTTGGGGGTAAAACTGTTGAGAAGCCTTTGTCCTAGACTTGGTACTCCGGTACTGCTTGCTATGCGATAGTAAAAAGAACAATCTATGATTGGGGTGGCTGGGGTCTTTGACAATTTTTAGGGCCTTCCTCTGACACCGCCCAGTGTAGATGTCATGGATGGCAGGAAACTTAGCCCCAGTGATGTGCTGGGCCGTACGCACTACCCTCTGTAGTGCCTTGCGGTCAGAGGCCAAGCAATTTCCGTACCAGGCAGTGATGCAACCAGTTGCTCTTGATGTTGCAGTTTACAGTTGCTCTTGATGTTGCAACTGTAAAACCTTTTGAGGATCTTAGGACCCATGTCAAATCTTTTTAGTGTCCTGAGGGGAAATAGGCTTTGTCGTGCCCTCTTCACAACTGTCTTGGTGTGTTTGGACCATTCTAGTTTGTTGGTGATGTGGACACTAAGGAACTTGAAGCTCTCAACCTACTCCACTACAGCCCCGTCGATGAGAATGGGGTGGTGCTCGGTCCTCCTTTTCCTGTAGTCCACAATCATCTCCTTAGTCTTGGTTACGTTGAGGTATATATCGGTTGTTATTCTGGCATCATAGAGATTGCATCATCTGTGGATCTGTTTGGGCGGTATGCAAATTAGAGTGGGTCTAGAGTTTCTGTGATAATGGTGTTGATGTGAGCCATAAACAACTTTTCAAAGTACTTCATGGTTACGGACGTGAGTGCTACTGGTGTGTTGTCATTTAGACATGTTACCTTTCTGTTCTTGGGCACAGGAACTATGGTCGTCTGCTTGAAACATGTTGGTATTACAGACTCAATCAGGGACATGTTGAAAATGTCAGTGAAGACACCTGCCTGTTGGTCAGCACATGCCCGGAGCACACATCCTGGTAATCTGTCTGGCCCCACAGCCTTGTGAATGTTGACCTATTTAAACGTCTTAATAATGTCATCTACGGAGAGCGTGATCACACAGTCGTCCGGAACAGCTGATGCTCTCATGCATTCCTCAGATTTGCTTGCCTCGAAGCGAGCATAGAAGCGATTTAGCTCGTCTGGTAGGCTCGTGTCACTAGGCACCTCGTGGCTGTGCTTCCCTTTGCAGTCTGTAATAGTTTGCAAGCCCTGCCACATAAGACGAGTGTCAGAGCCAGTGTAGTGAGATTCATTCTTAGCCCTATATTGACGCTTTGCCCATTTGATGGTCCGTTGCAGGGCATAGCAGGATTTCTTGTAAGCTTACGGGTTAGAGTCCCGCCCCTTGAAAGCGGCAGCTCTACCCTTTAGCTCAGTGTGGATGTTGCCTGTAATCCATGGCTTCTGGTTGGGGTATGTACGTACAGTCACTGTGGGGACGACGTCCTCAATGCACTTATTGATAAAGCCAGTGAAAGATGTGGTCTACTGCTCAACGCCATCAGAAGAATCCCGGAACATATTCCAGTCTGTGCTTGCAAAACAGTCCTGTAGTTTAGCATCTGCTTCATCTGACCATTTTTTTTATAGACCGAGTCACTGGTGCTTCCTGCCTTAATTTTTGCTTGTAAGCAGAAATCAGGAGGATAGAGTTGTGGTCGGACTTATCAAACGGAGGGCAAGGGAGAGCTTTGTGCGCGTCTCTGTGTGTGAAGTACAGGGGATCTCAAATTATTTTCCCTCTGGTTGCACATTTAACATGTCGATGGAAATTTATGTTGAAAATAAGTTAAGTTGGGCGCCCGTACAACTGCTGCCATTTCCTCCGGCGCCATTTTAAGACAAAGGGCAGGGTGTAGATAATGGGGCCCAACATAGCTCTTTACACTCGTACCCGTATACAGGTTGAAAATGGCAGATTTGGACACTGATAAATGCCCAAACTGGACTGCAATGGCTGTACAGTTACATGCTAAATATGAGATCAGAGCTTAGGGTCTCCGCTTCACAGCTCTTTATGGGTTTTGACTGACAGACATTCTGAATTTGAACACTGTGGACAACAAGACGGTGCCCCTATCCATCCAGCTAATTGGGAAACCTTTGCAAATGTTTTGTTGTCTGACTGAGGTAAATGCTGTCAATTACAAGAACAATGTATTTTGAAAGATGAGACGTTGAGGATTATATTAAGTACCGCTTTGATGACATGCAAGTAAGCCAAACACCCTTGAGTCTAAATGTGGTCTTCACATTTCCGTATCATAAAACTCAAGTAGTGAACAGTGTCAACATCTATCATCACTATGTTTGATGTATAGTTGCAAGATGAAGTGATGTTATACTCTGGGTTGTCCTGAACAGAATTAGCCTAGGTTTGTTGTATTGTGAGTACAATTTGCTGCGGACCACACATCTGAATGCACTCATGACTCCATTCTATGCTCACCAAAATTCTGATCTGCTTCTGTGAATTGCCTTGTCAAAAACCTAACATTGTAAGATCACATTTTATATTTACCTAGACATGTTGGCAATAGAACAAGCTTTCAAATTATGCCTACCTGACCCAGATTGTGATTTCCAATGGACCATTTTGGGATTGCGTAAACAACAACAGTAATTGTGTAAAGGCGGGGAAGCAGGGCTGTGTTCTAAACAAAACAACTACAATAGTACTTGCTCTAGGCCCTCAATGGCACAGCTCGAAGAGCTCAAGAAAGCATCTTATCATTGAAGACTCTTCTTTGATACATAAAAGTGTATTGAAAGGTGTGTGGCTACTAGGAAACACTAACTAGGTCTCTCACTCAAACCCTTGAATATTTTTGCTGTCTTATGTTGCACATTGAACATTTTCCTTAGATATTCTTATCACGTTACTAAGTGTATCCAGTGTATTTTCAGATTGCATTATCATCAAATTCTGCAAAAAGAACACAAGATGTAAAATGCACATAAAATCAGTTTGGATTCAGTCTTGTGCCAGGTGAACTTTTGTGTCCTCGTCCTCATAATTTTCACAATCCAAACTGCTCCCTTTTAATTGCTACCATGGTTATGCATATGCTTTTCATATCTCTTCTGTAAGAAACATTTCAATTTAGCCCAATCCATATAGGCCAATTCCCACAAGTGTAATAGGTTAAGGGAGATGGGATTACAGTGTATTCAATCTGACACCGTCTCACTCTCCATTCCTCTCAGAGTTGGATTCCTTGTTTAGTTTACTTGTCTCACAGACATTCATTGACTAAAGGACCAGGGGCCGTATGTATAAAGCTGGCTTAGAATCCGTTTCCCCTGTCCATTTAATTGTATTCATCAAAGGCTAAACTGATCCTCTTCAGCACTCCTCTGAGACGGTTGATACATATGGCCTCAGATTAATGATACATTATTATCTGCTATGAAGTGAATCTGGCCAGCTGGATTGGTATGTGTTGGTGGGGACTCAGACAGTGGCCTAAAAAGAAGGGACTCCAGTCTCAGCCAGTTTCTCACTACATTGGCAGGATTCCTTCTCTTCTCCTTGACTCATCCTTCCATCAGGGCAACATAGCAGTAGACACGATGTAGGGGGACACACTGACCATATCCAAAATCTGTATTGCCTACCACTTACTAAAACTACATAGACCTATTATGTAGTAATCGTACTACATACCATTTACAAAGTAGCCTACTGTTTAGTAAAAACGAATACTGTAGACAACAAATATCAACACCCGTCATGAGAATGGATAATCATATGCACAATTGTGTTGATTCACGTCATTCATTCATTTAGGTACAGCGAGTCTCCTTATCTGATTATCAGATGATTTTTAGCTGTTGTCAAACACAAGTGACTCAGAAAATATGATTTTCTCCCTAAAAAGTGTGTAGTGAATTCTACTAGATACAAAGTTGAACATCCTGGCATTTAAAGCATACTCGATTTTCACATAGTTTAATACTATTTTTGCATACATTATTATATTCCTACTATTTAGAACACACATATTGGTATTCGGACACAGCCCCTATCTGTCTGAAATTACACCCTATTCCCTATATATAGTGCACTAATTTGACCAATGAGGAGGCTATTTAGCTCAACTGGGCAAAATACAAATGCATTAAAAAGAGTGCATTATAGAGAATAAGGTGTAATTTGATATTTGAACAAAGCGAACCACCACATTTAACCATGCGAACCACCACATTTAACCATGGCAAGGTGACTGGAAAAATGGTTGAATACAAACAGAGTACTTATTCCCTCCATAAGGCAATCAAACAGGCAAAACGTCAGTACAGAGACAAAGTGGAGTCGCAATTCAACGGCTCAAACTCAAGACATATGTGTCAGGGTCTACAGACAATCATGGATTACAAAGGGAAAACCAGCCACGTCGTGAACACCGAAGTCTTGCTCCCAGACAAGCTAAACACCTTCTTTGCCCGCTTTGGATAAGAGCGTCTGCTAAATGACTTAAATGTAAATGTAAATGCTTTGAAGAAAACATAGTTCCACCGACGTGGCCTGCTCCCAAAAACGGTGGGCTCTCGTTCTCCGTGCCCGACGTGAGTAAGACATTTAAATGTGTTAACCCTTGCACGGCTGATGGCCCAGACGGCATTCCTACCCGCGTCCTCAGAGCATGCGCAGACCATCTGGCTGGTGTGTTTACGGACATATTCAACCTTTCCCTATCCCAGTCTGCTGTCCCCACTTCAAGATGTCCACCATTGCTCCTGTACCCAAGAAAGCAAAGGTAACTGACCTAAATGACTATCTATCATGAATTTCTTTGAGAGGCTAGAGGGAGGAGGTGAGGGCCCTGGCGGAGTGGTGCGAGGAAAATAACCTCTCTGACAACGTCAACAAAACGAAGGAGCTGATGGAGGACTTTAGGAAACAGTAGAGAGAGCATGCCCTTATCCACATCGACGGGACAGTAGTGGAGAAGGTGAAAATCTTCAAGTTCCTCTGCGTCTCTTCAACCTCAGGAGGCTGAAGAAATTTGGCTTGGCCCCTAAGACCCTCACAAATGTTTACAGGTTCACAATTGAGAGCATCCTGTCAGGATATATCACCGCCTGGTCTGTCAACTGCAGTGCTTGCAACCGCATGGCTCTCCAGAGGATGGTGCGGTCTGACCAACGCGTCACCCTGCCTGCCCTCCAGAACACCTACAGCACCCGATGTCACAGGAATGGCAAAAAGCCGGCCGCCCAACAACCTGCCCGCTTGACCCTATCCCCTCCTCTCTTCTCCAGACCATTTCCGGAGACCTTCTCCCTTACCTCACCTCGCTCATCAACTCATCCCTGACCGCTGGCTACGTCCCTTCCGTCTTCAAGAGAGCGAGAGTTGCACCCCTTCTGAAAAAACCTACACTCGATCCCTCCGATGTCAACAACTACAGACCAGTATCCCTTCTTTCTTTTCTCTCCAAAACTCTTGAACCTGCCGTCCTTGGCCAGCTCTCCCGCTATCTCTCTCTGAATGACCTTCTTGATCCAAATCAGTCAGGTTTCAAGACTAGTCATTCAACTGAGACTGCTCTCCTCTGTATCACGGAGGCGCTCCGCACTGCTAAAGCTAACTCTCTCTCCTCTGCTCTCATCCTTCTAGACCTATCGGCTGCCTTCGATACTGTGAACCATCAGATCCTCCTCTCCACCCTCTCCGAGTTGGTCATCTCCGGTGCGGCCCACGCTTGGATTGCATCCTACCTGACAGGTCGCTCCTACCAGGTGGCGTGGCGAGAATCTGTCTCCTCACCACGCGCTCTCATCACTGGTGTCCCCCAGGGCTCTGTTCTAGGCCCTCTCCTATTCTCGCTATACACCAAGTCACTTGGCTCTGTCATAACCTCACATGGTCTCTCCTATCATTGCTATGCAGACGACACACAATTAATCTTCTCCTTTCCCCCTTCTGATGACCAGGTGGCGAATCGCATCTCTGCATGTCTGGCAGACATATCAGTGTGAATGACGGATCACCACCTCAAGCTGAACTTCGGCAAAACGGAGCTGCTCTTCCTCCCGGGGAAGGACTGCCCGTTCCATGATCTCGCCATCACGGTTGACAACTCCATTGTGTCCTCCTCCCAGAGCGCTAAGAACCTTGGCGTGATCCTGGACAACACCCTGTCGTTCTCAACTAACATCAAGGCGGTGGCCCGTTCCTGTAGGTTCATGCTCTACAACATCCGCAGAGTACGACCCTGCCTCACACAGGAAGCGGCGCAGGTCCTAATCCAGGCACTTGTCATCTCCCGTCTGGATTACTGCAACTCGCTGTAGGCTGGGCTCCCTGCCTGTGCCATTAAACCCCTACAACTCATCCAGAACGCCGCAGCCCGTCTGGTGTTCAACCTTCCCAAGTTCTCTCACGTCACCCCGCTCCTCCGCTCTCTCCACTGGCTTCCAGTTGAAGCTCGCATCCGCTACAAGACCATGGTGCTTGCCTACGGAGCTGTGAGGGGAACGGCACCTCAGTACCTCCAGGCTCTGATCAGGCCCTACACCCAAACAAGGGCACTGCGTTCATCCACCTCTGGCCTGCTCGCCTCCCTACCACTGAGGAAGTACAGTTCCCGCTCAGCCCAGTCAAAACTGTTCGCTGCTCTGGCCCCCCAATGGTGGAACAAACTCCCTCACGACGCCAGGACAGCGGAGTCAATCACCACCTTCCGGAGACACCTGAAACCCCACCTCTTTAATGAATACCTAGGATAGGATAAGTAATCCTTCTCACCCCCCCTTTAAGATTTAGATGCACTATTGTAAAGTGACTGTTCCACTGGATGTCATAAGGTGAATGCACCAATTTGTCAGTCGCTCTGGATAAGAGCGTCTGCTAAATGACTTAAATGTAATGTAAATGTAAGATAATCAAGAACATCAACCACCCAAGCCACCTGCCTGTTCACCCCGCCACCATCCAGAATGCGAGGTCAGTACATGTGCATCAAAGGTGGAACCGAGAGACTGAAAAACAACTTCTATCTCAAGGCCATCAGACTGTTAAATAGCCATCACTAGCCGGCTACCACCCGGTTATTTAACCCTGCACCTTAGAGGATGCTGGCCTATGTACATGGACTCACTGGTCACTTTAATAATGGATAATAATTGATTTGATTCGTAGTATACTATAGTAAATACTACAGCATACTACAGTCTGCAAAAACACTACAGTAAATGTAACTGTAGTATTTTTTAATGTGTGTCAGTCATACAGTGTCTGTGCCTGGTCCTGTGCCAGTTATAACGTGGAGGCTGAGTGGAGAGGGCACGGCGGACGTGGATCACATCGGCAGGACTCTGGCACCAACTGAGAGAGGTTTACAAGCCTGCCATGGGGGGCAGCCACTATCTGAACTTGTCCAGTTATACTGAACAAAAATATAAAACGCTAAA
The DNA here is from genome assembly GCF_021184085.1 of Oncorhynchus gorbuscha. Classification (NCBI taxonomy): domain Eukaryota; kingdom Metazoa; phylum Chordata; class Actinopteri; order Salmoniformes; family Salmonidae; genus Oncorhynchus; species Oncorhynchus gorbuscha. Next base: position 31,065,253 of record NC_060176.1, on the reverse strand, counting down.
TGCTACAATTTCAAATATTTTACTGAGTTACAGTTGATGTAAGGAAATCAGTCAGTTTAAGTAAATTCATTAGACCCTTGTCTATGGATTTCACATGACTGGGATTACATATATGCATATGTTGGTAACAGATACCTTAAAAAAAGGTACGGGCATGGATCAGAATATAATTCAATATCTGGTGTGACCAGCATTTACCCCATGCAGCACGACACATCTCCTTCGCATAGATTTGATCAGGCTGATGATTGTGGCCTGTGGAATGTTGTCTCCTCTTCATTGGCTGTGTGAAGTTGCTGGATATTGACGGGAACTGGAACACGATGTTGTACACGTCAATCCAGAGCATCCCAAATATGCTCAATGAGTGACATGTCTGGTGAGTTTGCAGGCCGTGGAAGAACTGGGACATTTTCAGCTTCCAGGAATTGTGTATGGATCCTTGCGATATGGGGCCATTCATTATCATGCTGAAAAATGAAGTGATGGTGGCAGATGAGTGGCTTTTTAATGTCCCCATCACAAGTTGCACCTGTGTAATGATCATGCTGTTTAATCAGCTTCTTCATATGCCACACCTGTCAGGTGGATGGATTATCTTGGCAAAGGAGAAATGCTCACTAACAGGGATGTAAACAAATTTGTGCAAAACATTTAAGAGAAATAAGCTTTGTGTGCGTATGGAACATTTCTGGGATCTTTTATTTTAGCCCATGAAACATGTGACCAACACTTTACAAACTCAAACTCATTTTGCAAGTACACCAGCAAAATCTCCATCTATGAGGCACATGAGACACGCGAAAACAGGTCATGGATGTGTTCATTAGGGCACATAGTAACAAAATGCTTCAAAGCGTAGTGCAATGGAACACCAAATCGAGTGTTTCTACACTGAACAAAACTATAAACGCAATGAATAATGCATACGATGCTATGCCTTTCTTTGTCATTAGAGAAGGTATTCATTGAAAAAGAGATATTGGTGAAAGTCAGCAGTGTTTCAGGCCGTGCCTCAGACAAAGTGTGTCCCAAATGGCCCTATGCGCCCTGGTCAAACGTAGTGCACAACATTGGGAACAGGTTGCCATTTGGGACGCAGACACTTTGTCTTCTTTTTCCCTGCTAGCTGATGCCTGAACCTTAACAGGCAGACAGGATGTCGACTGTGAAAGCGGCAAACATGCCGTTCCCTGATTGCTGTTCTTTCTCTTTCATCCCCCAGATGTGGGGAGAGCAGTCCACGCGCCCGCCCACATCACAGAGAAGGTGGTGGAGCTCTTCAGGAGTAAAAGTGAATTTACCTTCCTGGCTTCCATCCAGCAGAAGACCTCCACGTCAGGAGTCATCTTCTCCATCCATGAATCTGAACACAGGTAATGCATCTTTAATCCTTTTATTACTGCCTTTTCAGCAGCTACTATCTCTATCTGCCACCACTATCGTCAACTGACTTTCCCAGCTGTGACTCTGAATGGCCCCTGTTGGAATTGAACCCACAGATTACTTCTTGTTGCATTCATTGAGCATTTGCAAGATGAATTTGATCAGCCCGTTGAATATATCAATGTCAGATTACTCTGCTTTTGTGAGTGATGGAAGGAAAGGAGTGTGAGATGTGTAACTTTCTGACTGCATGCTTTTCTGCTTGCATGAATTGGAAAGAAAAAATGAGTTGCTCTCTCTTGAACTGGTGAATGACAGAAGGAAAATCATACTTGAAGGAGGAACATTGATATTGTTGATAATCCAGCATTTGTACAAAGTGCACACTGACACGTTGCTTTAACGTTAATTCCCCCTCCAGCCATTTCAAATAACTTCAGTCACAAATGTATATTATCTCTGTATTTTGTGTGTATGTGTGTCTGTTTGTGAGTTGTGCCCTTATTACAGTCAACACACATATACATATATTGGGACAATGACAAATGTGTTGTTATTTTTGGCCCTGTACTCCAGAACTGTGGATTTGAAATGATACAATGAATGAGAAAGTTACAGAGGCATAAAAATAATACCCCCCAAAAATGCTAACCTCCCCTCATATTGTAATGGTGAGAGGTTAGCATGTCTTTATAATATTTGATTCATTCAGGATTATCCATAATCATGGTAGCATCCACATTAATGTGGAAGTGTTTAGAAACATATATTCTTATTTACAATAAAAGTGTCTCGGCCTCCCGGGTGGTGCAGTGGTCTAAGGCTGTGCCACCAGAGACTCTGGGTTCAAGCCCAGGCTCTGCCACAGCCGGCCGCAACCGGGAGGCTCATGGGGCAACGCATAATAGGCACAGCGTTGTCCGGGTCAGGGAGGGTTTGGCCGGCAGGGCCGGCAGGGATATCCTTGTCTCATCGTGCACTAGCGACTCCTGTGGCGGGCTGGGCGCAGTGCACGCTGACCAGGTCGCTAGGTGTACGGTGTTTCCTCTGACACATTGGTGCGGCTGGCTTCCGGGTTGGATGTGCGTTGTGTCAAGAAGCAGTGCGGCTTGGTTGGGTTGTGTTTCGGGGGACGCATGGCTCTCGACCTTCGCCTCTCCTGAGTCCGTACGGGAGTTGCAGCGATGAGACAAGACAGTAACTACTACCAATTGGATACCACGAAAAAGGGGTAAAAAAGTGTCTCCAAAATGACACAATACATTATTTACCATTCATTTCTATTGGACACAAATAGAAAACAACCTCAAATTAAAGCTGACAGTCTGCACTTTAACCTCAAAGTCATTATATCTTTAAAATCCAAAGTGCTGGAGTACAGAGCCAAAACAACAACAAAAAATGGAGCTCACTGTTTTTTATCTTGAGAAGAATATATTGGAATGTAACACAGTAACATAGAAAGGATATTTTTCACAAACTATTGCTGAGTGTGCATGTGTGAAACACCCTTTGGCAGCAATTACAACTGTCTGTCTTTTTGGGTAAGTCTCTAAGAGAGAGGTGGGCAAACTTTTTGACTCGCGGGCCACAATGGGTTCTAAAATTTGACAGAGGGGCCGGGCCAGGAGCATTTGGAGGGAGTGTTTGGGCCGGATATACTAAAGCATTAAATGTAGTGTGTGCAAACCTCATAGCACAGTAAGAACACTACAACCCAATTTATTAACTGTCTTTCAAATGTGAAAAATAGCCCTTATCAGTTAATAAATTTGTCTCAAGGAATATGCAAGATATGGCATTTACATACTATTTCGCAGATACTGGGAGGAGGAAATGTAAATAGATTAAAATAACATACGCACTGTGATTTATAGATTGTCCTGACCGCGCGCTCTACAAACTCGCCACGGACGCCCTCGCCTTCACGCGCAAACAGTACACGTGTATCGTTGCCAAGCACACAGACATAGGCTGTATTAAATATCCTACCTGCAGCTGAAAATTTACATTTAAATTAAGAGCGATGTGCAGTGTGTTAATTAAGCTACTGTACCGCTGCTGTGCGTAAATGCCCATTGCTCTTAATTAAAAGACGCACTTCCAAACTTTCCATATGCATTTTTTCATAACACGGTGAAAAAAGTTCTGTTGACTCTGTAAATTAGCTGCCAACCTCTGAGCAGTAGCCGCCCATTCTTGTGTTGACTGCTTGCTAGCATAGTTTGCATGTTCGTGGCAAAGTGACGGCTGATATTGTACTCTTTGAAAACCGCAACAGCTTCTTGGCATATCAGACATACAGCCGTTGATCGGACTTCAGTGAAGAAGTATTTTGTTGTCCACTCCTTATTAAACACTCGGCATTCGCTGTCCACTTTCCTTCTCTTTGGTCCGCTCATATTCACAGAATGGCTTAATGGTGACGTGAAACGAAGTGAAAATTAAAGTGAAATAAAGAGAAATACGCGCCACTCCAACAACGGTCAATGTGTTTTGAGTGCGCCATCTATTGGGGAAACGTGGGCATTGCAGGGAAAGGGGAAAAAAGGAGGTTTTTACTATAATTTGGACAAGTTCGGCGGGCCGGATTAAAAAGCCTAACGGGCCGTATGTGGCCCGTGGGCCGTAGTTTGCCCATGTCTGCTCTAAGAGCTTTGCACACCTGGATTGGGCAATATGTGCCCTTTATTATTTTCAAAATTATTCAAGCTCTGCAAAGTTGTTGTTCATTGCTATACAGACATTTTTAAGACTTGCCATATATTTTATAGCAGATTTAAGTCAGAACTGTAACTCAGACAATCAAGAACACTCACTGTCTTCTTAGTGAATAACTCAGTGTAGATTTGTTTTTATGTTTTAGGTTATTGTCCTGCTGAAAGGTGAATTTCTCTCCTAATGTCTTGTCGAAAGGCTTTCCCCTAGGATTTCTCCATTCCATTTAGTTTTATCCTCACTCTAAAAAATGCTGGGTTACGGGCATCCCGAGTGGTGCAGTGATCTAAGGCACTGCATCGCACTGCTAGCTGTATCACTAGAGATTCTGGGTTTGAGTTCCAGCTCTGTTGCAGCCAGGCATGACTGGGTAAACCATGGGGTGGTGCACAATTGGCTCAGCGTAATCCGGGCTAGGGGAGGGTTTGGCTAGCAGGGATGTCCTTGTCCCATCGCACACTAGTGACTCCTGTGGCCGGCTAGGTGCAGCGCACGCTGACACGGTCGCCAGGTGTAAGGTGTTTCCTCTGACACATTGGTGCGGCTTGCTTCCGTGTTAAGTGGTAGTTGTGTCAAGAAGCAGTGCGGCTTGGCTGGGTTGTGTTTCGGAGGATGCACGGCTCTCAACCTTCGCCTCTCCCGAGTCCGTATGGGACAAATACTGGTGGACAAGGAGGCCGACAAGCAAAGGGTGGAGAGGACCCTCTCCTCAGGGAACTCAAAGGTGGCATGGCAAGGGATTAAATCCATGGCTAGTACCCCCCACATAGGCAGGGGAATAACCAGTGCTGACCTTGGGAGACTAACATGGCTAATGAGCTGAATGTTTTCTTCTCAAGATTTGAATCTGACAACTTTGTGTCAGAGGTAAAACAAGTGGAAGCATCATTGCAAAAGTTTGAGAGGGTTATTGTTAAACCTCTTACAGCTTCCCCCTACTTTGTGCAATTTCCGCCTGAAGACATACCCAAATCTAACAGCCTGTAGCTCAGACACAGAACCAAGGATATGCCTATTCTTGGTACTATTTGAAAGACAACACTGAAGTTTGTGTACATGTGAATTGAATTTAGGAGAATACAACACAATAGATCTGGTTTAGATAAAACTATTTAAAAAACACAAGTTTTATTTTTGTAAAAAACAAACATTTAGATAGGATGATGGGGACAATTTCAGTGAACAATATAAGAGGGCAACAGTACTTGTGCAAAGTTTCAGAATGCTAACTTCCAAAATGAGTGTGCTACATGACATTTATCATGAAGTCACCCAGGTGTCCCACACAAGTAGCCCAAATGTACCCAAGTGGCCAAATTGGCGAAGGTATACATTTTGAAACAAATTACTATATACAAAATACCAAAATGGTATTCTAACACACTCCTCCCCCCAAAAATGGGAAAAAGTGGAAAAAAATATTGATAAAAATTATATGAAGAAAAAAAAACATATAATATATATATATATATATATATATATATATATATATATATATATACATTTACAAAATAACATGGGTAACTATTTAAACACTTTCAATATTTGGAAGACCCTCAGTCCTCTATCAAATCAAATCTATTTATATAGCCCCAAACTAAAACCCCAAACAGCAAGCATTGCAGGTGTAGAAGCACGGTGGCTAGGAAAAACTCCCTAGAAATACAAAAACCTAGGAAGAAACCTAGAGAGGAACCAGGCTATGAGGGGTGGCCAGTCCTCTTCTGGCTGTGCCGGGTGGAGATCACAGTGGTTGTAGAGGGTGCTACAGGACAGCACCTCAAGAGTAAAAATTAACCGTTTAGGGTTCCATAGCCGCAGGCAGAACAGTTGAAACTGGAACAGCGGCAAGGCCAGGTGGACTGGGGACAGCAAGGAGTAATCATGCCAGGTAGTCCTGACGCATGGTCCTAGGGCTCAGGTCCTCCGAGAGAGAGAAATAGAGAATTAGAGAGAGCATACTTAAATTCACACATGACACCAGATATTCGGAGTCAGTGTCACTGTGAAAGAAAATGTTCAGTTAGAATAGTTTCACATATGAGCCCTGTATCGACAGGTATAATAAACAGATATATATAGAGAGTACAGGGAACATAAGGTTGAATATATTATGACCTGCTAAGTCTACTGTCTCTTTTAATTTATGACATTTCAACTAGATCTACTGTCTCTATTATATTATGACAGACCAGCTAGAGCTACTGTCTTTATTATATTACAACAGACCAGCTGTATCTACTGTCTCCATTTCACTTTGGCCATTGATGTGGTCCTGCCCTCTCCTCAACAGCCTCAAATAGGCTATTTCATGTGGGTTGTGGTGGGGCGGCAGACACACGCATCTCACATTTCATGACATTACATGTTTATATATTGCTTCTAAAATTACAATTAAAATCACAAATAATATTTTATATTATTAATTTCAAACAAGGACATTAGCATGATAAGAACTTACCAGTCCAAAACGATGTCCACTCCCGTTCAAAAGATATTCATCCACAATCGCTAAAGGAATTGTCCTACAACAATCTATCTATCTCACCTTCCCAATCAATTTATTCAAAAATTGTGTGTACATCTGTATATCTAGACTTAGATTTAGCTTTCCCTGACTTAGTCGCCACAATGATTGATATATAAACAGCTGAATCTGCGCGTTTTACCAAACAATGCAGTGCATAATAGGTTTTTCTCCTTCCGGTATGAAACTTCAATAGCGAATGACTCACTTTACGCTGGATCTTAAAACATGGGTTGGTATTGCAACACATAAACATGGCATATTGCCGTTTACCTCAGCTCATTGGCTATCTACCCAGCTAGATTTCAAAACGATCAGTGGTCATTGGGTTAAAAGACAGTCAATCAACGAAACAGCGGGCAAATCATTGGTGCACAAATGTCATGACTTGTCGTCTTCAAATCGGTTTCTTTCAGTCAATACGTCCCGCGAAATGGCCCATCACGTTTGATTGTGTTACAAGCAAACCAGTTGATTGCAGTGAAACCAAACATGACTGGAAAAGTCACGTTCTGTGTGGGTTATTTACCTGGAATGTGTCGTCAAAAATGGAATGAGACAGAATTCACGACACAAGCGGTTCACAAAATGTTTCGTGTAAGGCTATATAAACGGATTTTATCAAACAAAATATCATTCATTGTGAAACAATGCGCATTGGAATTGCAAACAGACGAAGATCGTCAAAGGTAAACAATTTATTTTAATGCAGTTTGTGATTATGTTACGCCTGTGCTGGTTAAAATTGTTGTTTTTTATGGGGCTCTATGCTCAGATAATCACATCGTATTCTTTCGCAGTAAATCCTTTTTTTAAATCTGACAACTCAGTTGGATTAGCAATATTCTATACATGTGAAACACTTGTATTTTCATGAATGTTTAATATGACTATTTGTGTAGCGATCACCGTATGTTGTGGAATTTCAGCCCGTTAGCGGGTTCCGTGCGCAGAGAGGTTAAGAAAGTCCATCATTACATTATTAAGACATGAAGGTCAGTCAATACAGACAATTTCAAGAACTTTGAAAGTTTCTTCAAGTGCAGTTGCTGAAACCATCAAGTGCTATGATGAAACTGGCTCTCATGAGGACCGCCACAGGAAAGGAACACCACAGTTACCTCTGCTGCAGAGGATACATTAGAGTTAACTGCACCTCAGATTGTTGTCCAAATAAATGCTTCACAGAGTTCAAGTAACAGACTGCAGATCTGCAAAGGAACCACTACTGAAGGACACCAATAAGAAGAAGATACTTGCTTGGGCCAAGAAACACTAGCAACGGACATTTGACCAGTGGAAATCTGTCCTTTGGTCTGATGAGTCCAAATTTGAGATTTTTGGTTCTAACTGCCATGTCTTTGTGAGACGCATAGTAGGTGAACGGATGATCTCTGCATGTGTGGTTCCCACCGTGAAACATTGAGGAGGAGGTGTGATGGTGTGGGGATGCTTTTCCGGTGACACTGTCTGTAATTTATTTAGAATTCAAGGCCACTTAACTAGCTTGGATACCACAGCATTCTGCAGCAATACGCCATCCCATCTGGTTTGGGCTTAGTGGGACTATCATTGTTTTTCAACAGGACAATGACCCAAAACATACCTCCAGGCTGGGTAAGGGCTATTTGACCAAGAAGGAGAGTGATGGAGTGCTGCATCAGACTGTTTGGGGTATATACAGTATATATATATATATATATATATATATATATATATATATATATATATATATATATATATAAACATCTATTGTATCTTTATTTTGAATTACTGGCCCATATTCAGACAATCCCGCTGATTGAATCAGAAACCCTGTCTTTGATGTCTGTAAATACAGAATAATAACACTCCCCAGTAATGCTAGTTCATTTGCTCTGACTTAATTGTTTAAGGGTAACACGATTTCTCGCACAGGAGGGAGCAATGGTTGCTATGGAAACAGTTGAAGAGGTTTTGGTGATGATTTTGAAGTTTATCTCCTCCATCTCCTCTTAGGAGCATACATTTAATGGTATATAATGTATGGGCTTTTAAGATTAACATGTAGTGAAATTAAATACAAATTAGCACCTCACAGTAAAGGCTATAGTTATATACTGTTGAAAAAGGTTATTCACAAGAAACGTCCTACACTGTATGTTGGCTATTGTGTTTAAATAAATATACTCATTTTGTGCAATGTATCTCCCAACGGGTACAATCTTTTAAAATAATGTCATTGTGACATATTTTATACTCTCTCTTGGACAGACTACCTAACATAACTGGTATCGTAATGTTATCGTACGGCCTACATGAAGAATGAGGACGGAATGATTGGATCCAGACATTGAAACAGATTTCAGCAATATTCAGAAATATGAATTTATAAGATTGATTCAATATTTTGAACTTAAAATAAAATGTATTGATTTGTTCACGTTTCTCACAAGATATGAAAATAATGCATTGGTGATTCATATTTCCTGCAACTTTCTAAAGAAGCAACGACATGGGATGCCCCTTTCTGTGGGTTGCGCACATTGTCTATCACTGTAGCCAGTTAGCGATGATGATGATAACGGTGTGATAATAGTTCTACCAATATGTTTTACGGCCTCTGCATTATAATACACCATGACTGATCCTATATCTCTCAGCCTCTCTAGCCTCTCTCTATACCTGGCATCCACCAAATGCTGCACTTTGTCCCCCCCCACACAATTACAGCACTTAACCTTCACATTACTTCCACATTCACCGTAATCATGTGCACCTCCACACTTGGCACATATTTTCTTTCCTTTACACTGAGCAGCTACGTCCATTATTTGGCATTTAAAACAATGCAGTGCATATGGGACTAATTCTCTAACATTGAAACTAAGGAATCCTATCTGTGCTTTTCCCGGCAAGACTTTCTCAAACCTCATCATCACTGATAAGCTTTCACTTCTTTGACCCTCTTTCCTACTGATCAACCTTTTGGCCTCAATCATTCTGCCTCCCTTCACATTTTCTTTGATATCATCCTTGGAGATAGATATTGGGACCCCAGTGATGACTCCCCTCAATCTACCATAAGCACCAGGGACATGGCTTTTCATCTTCTTCCCTTTAAGCTTTTCCATTTTCAGAATCTTCTCTTGCTGAGCCTGGCTACCACACAATATTAACAATATACCATTTCCAATGAACCGAGCTCATTTCACTTCACCTACCTCTTTCTTTACAGCATTATTTAGTCGGATAGGATGTAAGTGAGGCCCTGTGGTCTCATCAAACACTATCACCACTTTCCACTCCAACACATCATTACTCTTGCTTCCTACCTTGGCCCTCTTTATGCTTTCTTTACTAGATGCTCTACTGCTTTCTGCATCATGATCTCTCTTCTTCCTATGTCTTTCCACTACCAACCATTCCGGTCAATCTGGTCATTGGGCAGTTGATTAAACATAATTAATTTTCTGCCGCTATCGTTCAAACAAAACGCATCTAAAAAGTTGGATTAGTTGTCGAAAGTCAGTTGGAATCGGCTTTTTGGCTGATAATCATGACGTACATTCCATGCGACAATATGTTAATGCAAAAAATATAAAATATAAACGTTTAGAAAGTGTTTTCAGGTTCAAAAAAGTTTGGACACGCATTCATTCAAGGGTTTTTCCATATTTTTGGTACTGTATTTTAGATTCTTTAAAGTAGCCACCCTTTGCCTTGATGACAGCTTTGAACACTCTTGGCATTCTCTCAACCAGCTTCACCTGGAATGCTTTACCAACAGTCTTGAAGGAGTTCTCACATATGCTGAGCACTTGTTGGCTGTTTTTCCTTCACTCTGCGGTCCAACTCATCCCAAACCCTCTCAATTGGGTTGAGGTCAAGTGATTGCGGAGGCCAGATCATCTGATGCAGCACTCCATCACTCTCCTTCTTGGTCAAATAGCCCCTACATAGCCTGGAGGTGTGTTGGGTGATTGTCTTATTGAAAAACAAATGATAGTCCCACTAAGCGCAAACCAGATGGATTGGCGTATCGCTGCAGAATGCTGTGGTAGCCATGCTGGTTATTAAGAGTGCCTTGAATTATAAATAAATCACTGACAGTGTCACCAGCAAAGCACCATCACACCTCCTCCTCCATGCTTCACGGTGGGATTACCACATGCAGAGATCATCCGTTCACCTACTCTGCTTCTCACAATGACATGGCAGTTGGAACCAAAAATCTCAAATTCGGACTCATCAGACCAAAGGACAGATTTCCACTGGTCTAATATCCGTTGGTCGTGTTTCTTGGTCCAAGCAAGTCTCTTCTTCTTATTGGTGTCCTTTAGTGGGGGGTTCTTTGCAGAAATTTGACCATGAAGGCCTGATTCATGCAGTCTCCTCTGAACAGTTAATGTTGAGATGTGTCTGTTACTTGAACTCGGTGAAGCATTTATTTGGGCTGCAAACGGAGGTGCAGTTAACTCTAACTAACTTATCCTCTGCAGCAGAGGTAACTCTGGGTCTTCCTTTCCTGTGCCAGTCCACATGAAAGACAGTTTCGTCATAGCACTTGATGGTTTTTGCCACTGCACTTGAAGAAACTTTAAAAGTTCTTTACATTTTCTGGATTGACTGACCTTTGTCTTACCAAATTGGGCTATCTTCTGTATGCCACCCCTACCTTGTCACTACACAACTGAAAGGGTCAAATGCATTAAGAAGGAAAGAAATTCAACAAATGAACTTTTAACAAGGCACACCTGTTAATTGAAATGCATTTCTGGTAACTAACTCAAGATGCTGGTTGAGAGAATGCCAAGAGTGTGCAAAGCTGCGGAAGTTTTGCTAATGTCTGTGTTGCAACCAGATAACCAAAAGATGATATCTTTCCCAAGATGTCTTGATAGCAAAAAATGCATCGATACCTGGTTGTAATGTAATGGACCAGTTGGTTGTAATCTGGTTGTATGACATCTTGTCAGACAGAAAACCAGTTTAGGGAATGAAGGATACCTAGTCAGTGGTACAACTGAATGCATTCAACTGAAATGTGTCTTCCACATTTAACCCAACCCATCTGAATAAGAGAGGTACAGAGGGCTGCCATAATCAGCATCCACGTCTTCGGCGCCCCGGGAACAGTGGGTTAACTGTCTCGCTCAGGGGCAGGATGACAGATTTTTACCTTGTCAGTTTGGGATTCAATCCAGCAACCTTTCGGTTACTGGCACAATGCTCTAACCTCTAGACCACCTGCCACCCCTTTTACTAGGCATAATTAAGACATCACATGCCAAATGTTACCCGTTGGCCTTGTGAATGAATGAACCTGAATTAGGCAGGTTCTGGTCCTGATTAATCCCTTCATGAATAGATGCCTGCCACAAATGAAAATGCAGGCAGATTTGAATGCATGTGAATGGTTGTTGTATTGCCCAGCAATGAGGTTGGTGATCTCTTAGAGGTGGCAGTTGCCTGGGTACAGAGTACATGTGTTGATTTAATGGTGGCTCTTAAACATTGAAGTCTGTCTGTTTCTCTGGAACAGCTCCTGAACATTAAAGTGGGAACAGGATCATCACATGACTTCGGAAGTGTCCAGTCACACGGTTTACGTCCCAAATGGCACCCTCTTTCCTATTTAGTGCACTTCCTGTGGGCCCTGGTCAAAAGTAGTGTGTTATATAGGGAATAGGGTTCCATTTAGGATGCAGACACACGCTCTGAGGGTTTACAACTTAATTAATTCACGTCATATTTGAGTTAATCTCCCTTCGTTTGATCAACAGCCCATTGAATCCATGGCCATATACATTATTATTCTGTGTGTCGCATGCCAGTACTGTTTGGGATAGCTATCACGAGCTGCTCTCAGTTTTTCTGCAAACTGAGAATTGGGAGAGGGATAGATCCAGCTTCCCAGAATGGAGCCTCACTTGGCATTCTACGTAGCGAGTTGGTTGTATCCTCACTGGGCATAAATATGGATGGGGCCTGGCTGGGCTGATGTGTGTGTGCGAGTTGGAACCCTGTGTGTGTATGTGTGCGTGTCTGTGTACATATGTGCATTTGCGTGTGTGGTGGACTCTGGAGATTAGAAACAGGAAAATGGTGGTTGTTTCAAGGGGCCAGTGTGCTGAAGTTTTTGAGAAAACAGAAATGTCACGGCTGGCTGGCTACGGTTCCCTGGGTGCTGGCTGTGGCCTCCTGGCTCTTAATTTAGCGCGGCTGATCAGAGCCGGAGTGCAGGGGGTAAGGAGATGATTGGGCCTGGGTCATTACGCCCCATTGAAGGTTTATGGTGCCGCTCCTCCCTGTGTGTGCAATGCTGGACAGGTTTAGAGACAGACGGCTTTAGAGATCACACTCCCACACTCCTCCTCTCATTCTCCTCTGGGTGCTGATTCTCTCTTCTGCTTTGCCTTTGCACCACTCCTGCTGTCCTTTTAAATGTTTTTCTTCAAATTTTCTTGTTCTTCAGACAGACAGCAGACTCTTCTTGTCAGTTCTCTTCAGACCATTTGTTTTCTTTGGTTCTGTTCTCTTTGGTTCTCTTCTCTCCTGTTTTTTTTCTCTACTTTCCTCTTCTCCTGTCAGCCGAACCTTGAATGTCTTTTTAGATTATTATTTTGCCATACGCATTATTATCTGGCTTGTTTTCCTCTTGATGTTTGTATTAAATACTTTTTTCACTTGTTTTAAATCAGTCATTATGATAACAAACAGCTCCAAGTTGCCCATTACCCTATTGCCTTCACAAAAATATTGCATACAGTTGAATGTACACTACAGGTCAAAAGAACATCTAGAACATCTACTCATTCAAGTATTTTCTTTATTTTGACTATATTATACATTGTAGAATAATAGTGAAGACATCAAAACTATGAAATAACATATGGAATCATGTAGTAACCAAAGAAGTGTTAAACAATTCAAAATATATTTTATATTTGAGATTATTCAAATAGCTACCCTTTGCCTTGATGACAGCTTTGCACACACACTCTTGGCATTCTCTCAACCAGCTTCATCTGGAATGCTTTTCCAACAGTCTTGAAGGAGTTCCCACATATGCTGAGCACTTGTTGGCTGCATTTCCTTCACTCTGGGGTCCGACTCATCCCAAACCATTTCAATTGGGTTGAGGTCGGGGATTGTGGAGGCCAGGTCATCTGATGCAGCACTCCATCACTCTCCTTCTTGGTAAAATACCATTTACACAGCCTGGAGGTGTGCTGGATCATTGTCCTGTTTAAAAACAAATGAAAGTCCCACTTAGCTCAAACCAGATGGGATCGCGTATCGCTGCAGAATGCTTTGGTGGCCATGCTGGTTAAGTGTGCCTTGAATTCTAAATAAATTAGACGGTGTCACCAGAAAAGCACACCCTAACCACAACACCACCTCCTCCATCCTTTACGGTGGGAAATACACATGCGGAGATCATCTGTTCACCCACACCGCGTCTCACAAAGACACGGCGGTTGGTACCAATAATCTCCCATTTGGATTCCAGACCAAAGGACAGATTTCCACCAGTCTAATGTCCATTGCTTGTGTTTCTTGGCCCAAGCAAGTCTCTTCTTATTATTGGTGTCCTTCTATTAGTGGTTTCTTTGCAGATATTCAACCATGATGGGCTGATTCAGACATTCTCCTCTGAACAGTTGATGTTGAGATGTGTTACTTGAACTCTGTGAAGCATTTATTTGGACTGCAATTTCTGAGGCTGGTAATTCTTATGAACTCTGCAGCAGAGGTAACTCTGGGTCTTCCTTTCCTGTGGCGGTCCTCGTGAGAGCCAGTTTCATAATAGTGCTTGATGGTTTTAGCGACTGCACTTGCAAAAACTTCCAAAGTTCTTGAAATGTTCCATATTGACTGACCTTCATGTCTTGAAGTAATGATGGACTGTCATTTATCTTTGCTTATTTGAGCTGTTCTAGCCATAATATGGACTTGGTCTTCTACCAAATAGGGTTACCTTCTGTATACCCCCCCTACCTTGTCACAACCAAACTAATTGGCTGAAACACATTAAGAAGGAAAGAAAATCCATAAATGAACTTTTAAGAAGGTACTTGAATGCATTCCAGGTGACTACCTCATGAAGCTGGTTGAGAGAATGCCAAGAGTGTGCAAAGCTGTCATCAAGGCAAAGGGTGACTATTTGAAGAATCTCATTGTCACGAATCCCGCTTCGTGAGTCTGTGTTTGCCTGTGTTTCTGTCCTGGAGTGTGTTTCCGGTGTCCTGGAACGCACCCTGTCTGGTTGCCGGGCGAATTAGCTTGTTGGGAGATCATGTTCACCCGCACCTGTATCCCATCAGTAATCTGCACATCTGTCCTGATCATCACCTCTCCCCTTCAAAAGCTCTGACCTGACATCCATTCCCTGCCGGATCGTTAGCCATGAACAGTATGTTGTGCCCACAAACCAGCCTCCAGTTTATAGAGTTTGTTTTATTGTTTTGTACGTCTTGCTTGCCTTTAACTTACCACCGTTTGTTTTGTCTACAGCCATTCACCCGGAACCCATACCCCATCCCTGTTTGCTCGTCGCCAGTGTGTTGTTATCCATTGGATCTGCCTATCCACTCCCATCAACCCACCTCCGCTGCCCGCTCATCCACCCGGAACTATCTACCTCCACGTTCTCATTGATTAATAAATATTCACCATCTTTATACTCACCTTGTCCTGGTCTGCTTCTGGGTCCAATTCTGGTAAACCCTGACACTTGTATATAAAATATATTTCGATTTGTTTAACGCTTTTTTGGTTACTCCTCATTCCATATGTGTTATTTCATAGTCAACGTACACAATAAAGAAAAACCCTTTAATGAGAAGGTGTTTTAAAACTTTTGACGGGTAGGGTATGCATGTTAAATATTAACACACCAGATTCCCTCATTGCATAACCTCGTGACCCCAAGCTAAATCCTTCTCCATATTTCTCAGGGGCTGTAAGCGCTTCAGTGATCTCTGAACTCTGCCTGTAACCTTCGCCCTCTCCTCCGTTGCAGTTACTTTGAGCTGGAGAGCAGTGGTCTGAGGGAGGAGATCCGCTACCACTACCGCTACAAAGGCAAGCCTCGCTCAGAGTCCTTCCCCTACCGACTAGCCGATGGCCAGTGGCACAAGATAGCCCTTTCCATCAGCGCTACACACCTATTGCTGCATGTCGACTGCAACAGGTAAAATACACACACAGGCGTAAACACATGTATGCGTATGCATGCACACACACCTATTGGTTAACATACAATCTAGCCATCTCCATTAGTGCTACAAGTACACTCCATACTACCGACAAGTACAAGCAGTAATACAGACTGAAAGTCAGGTAATGGAAGCATCAGCCTGAACCAGCTTGAACCTTATATGACTGGCATCACTCATGTCACCTTTAGCCTAAAATGGCGTCTTTGCTGGCAGGATGTTACCAGATGTGAAACCCCTGATACTGCTGTGAACTAACACTGTAGAAACTCACAGGTGGATGCACAAACACCTACACACGTACACTAATGCACTTGTGCACATGCAGTAGGTCACGCACACACGCACACATATGTATACACACAAGCACCACAGCTTCCAACACACACACAAACACACACATACTCAAGGCAGTTAACCCACTGTTCACTGGGCACCGAAGACGTGGATGTCAAATTAAGGCAGCCCCCCACACCTCTCTGATTCAGAGGGGTCTGGTTAAATGCGGAAGACCCATTTTAGTTGAAGTCATTCAGAGTTACAACTGACTAGGTATCCCCCTTTACCTTTCACTCACACACACACAGGGGCATGTTGAGAGGCTGTGATATTTCCAACTGTCTCCCATTGCCACATCCCCTTTGAGCATTCAGCAAGTGTCACAAGTTTCCCTGAGAAGTGACACCACTGATAAGCTCTGTGAGCTCATCAAGGTAAATATTTGTAAACTATTTGACTATTGCTGCTCTGGTGACAGGCTGCAGACAGTATGGGGTAAGAGAGGCAAGCTGTAGACTGTAGGGTTCTGTATTTGTGTCACATCTACATACTTATGCACATGCACGACGCATGTGCACATGCGTGAGCTCACCCCCCCCAAGTTGTCAGATTTAAATATATATATATATATATATATATATATTTCATTGTTGGACATAAAACACCAGGAAATGAGCTCCAAGTGATTTTCATTGAAAAGAATTTTCCAAAGTATTCCCACACATAATAGAGGTTTGAAATGATTATGTTTTAGTCAGACATATCTGTTTGTGCTTTTTGCAATCAATTTGCAGTCTACAATTCATTTGTAATTATGAACTCCGAGGCTTGAATGCTGATTGGCTGACAGCTGTGGTATATCAGGGGTATGACAAAACATTTATTTTTAAAATGGCGCTGAAGAGGATGGCTGACGTTTTACGGCATCTTACCGTAAGGTGCTACAGATGGTAATGCGTACGGCGCAGTACATCACTGGGGCCAAGCGTCCTGCAATCCAGGACCTATATAAAAGGTGGTGGCAGAGGAAATCCCATAAAATGGTCAGAGACTCCAGTCACACAAGTCATAGACTGTATTTTCTGCTACTGCACGGTAAGAGGTACCGAAGCGCCAAGTCTAGTACCAAAAGGCTCCTTAACAGCTTCTACCCCCAAGCCATAAGACTGCTGAACAATTCATCAAATGGCCAACTGACTATTACATTGACCCCCACCCCCATCTCCATTTGTTTTGTACACTGCTGCTACTCACTGTTTATTATCTATGCATGGTCACTTCACCCCTACCTACATGTACAAATTACCTATAACATGTATCCCTGCACACTGACTCTGGATCAGTACCCCCTGTATATGGCCTCGTTATTGTTATGTTGTGTTACTGTTTATTCTTTTTTTACTTTAGCTTATTTGGTGAATAAAATTAACTGCAACGTTGGTTTTAAGGGCTTGTAAGTAAGCATTTCACGGTATGGTCTACACTTGTTGTATTCAGCGCATGTGACAAATAAAGTTCATAATAACTATAAGGCACCTCAGGGGTTTGTGGTATATGGCCAGTACACCACGGCTATTGGCTGTATCCAGACACTCCGTGTTGCCCTGAATGCCAAGTGTCACATGTGGAGGAAACCTGGCACCATCCCTATGCTGAGGCATGGTGGAGGAAGTATCATGCTGTGAGGATATTTGTCAGCTGCAGGGTCTGGGAGACTAGTCAGGATTGAGGGAAAGATGAGCAGAGCAAAGTTTTTTTATTTTATTTAACATTTATTTAACTAGGCAAGTCAGTTAAGAACAAATTATTATTTACAATGATGGCCTACTCCGGCCAAACCCAGATGACGCTGGGCCAATTGTGCACCGCTTTATGGGACTCTCAATCACGGCCGGATGTGATACAGCCTGGATTCGATCCAGGTCTTAAAAATGAGGATATTCTGGAAGAGAGAGAAAGAGACAGAGAGAGAATTCTAAAGTCTTAAAAATGAGGACATTCTGGGAGAGAGAGAGATAATGAGAGAGAGAGAGCCTGGGAGAAAGTGAGAGAGCAAGGGAGAGACAGAGACAGAGTTGGGTAGAGCAACAGCAGTGGTACTGTAGTGTGTCTGATAAACGCCTCTTGCATTGTGCTTGATGTAAAACCTGCTCCAGAGCGCTCAGGACCTCAGACTGGGGCTAAGGTTCACCGTCCTACAGGACAATGACCCTAAGTACACAGCCAAGACAACGCAGGAGTGGCTTCAGGACAAGTCTCTGAATGTCCTTGAGTGGCCCAGCCAGAGCCCGGACATGAACCCGAACTAACATCTCTGGAGAGACCTGAAAATAGCTGTGCAGTGACGCTCCCCATCCAACAAAAACAAAGTGTTGGATAAGAAAGTTAAAGTGCAATATTTGCCATGTAAAAAAGCTTACGTTTAAGTTCTTTGCTCAGAACATGAGAACATATGAAAGCTGGTGGTTCCTTTTAACAGCAGTCTTCAATATTCCCAGGTAAGATGTTTTAGGTTGTAGTTATTATAGGAATTATAGGACTATTTCTCTCTATACCGATTCCCTCCGGTCTCCGACCGGATGTTTTGGTTGAGATTTCTCCGGACATTATTTCAAGAAGGACACCTATAGAATTGACATCGCCTCGTGATCAATTGTATCACTTATTAACGTGTACTAATACCTAAAGTTGCATTACAAAAGTATTTCGAAGTGTTTTGTGAAAGTTTTTCGTCGACTTTTTTAATTTAAAAAAAAATGACGTTACGTTCTAAAACGCTATTTTTTTCCGTTGTTCACACAGTGTTCATAGATCGATATCTAGGCTATATATGGACCGATTTAATCGAAAAAAGACCCAAAATGATGTTTATGGGACATCTAGGAGTGCCAAGAAAGAAGCTCGTCAAAGGTAATGAATGTTTTATATTTTATTTCTGCGTTTTGAGTAGCCCCCGGCTATCGCAAAATCTGTCGTTAGGTGACGGTGCAGTATTTGGGGGATACATGCTATCAGATAATAGCTTCTCATGCTTTCGCCGAAAAGCATTTTACAAATCTGACTCGGTAACTAGATTCACAACGAGTGTAGCGGCAGGGTAGCCTAGTGGTTAGAGTGTTGGACTAGTAACCGAAAGGTTGCAAGTTCGAATCCCCGAGCTGACAAGGTACAAATCTGTCGTTCTGCCCCTGAACAGGCAGTTAACCCACTGTTCCTAGGCCGTCATTGAAAATAAGAATTTGTTCTTAACTGACTTGCCTAGTAAAATAAAGGTAAAATAATAAAAAATAAAAAAAATTCAGTACATTGTATGTGCATTTTAATGAAAGTTTGAGTTTTATCAAAAACTATATGTGGCGCACTTGAAATTTCCGCTGATTGATGTTCCCACAGCGGGAGCACTTCCCTAACAGCAGTCAGTAATTATTTTTAAATTGTGTGGCAAGCAATCATTATTTTGGCAAATAATTATTGTGATTTATCCTGTATTGTCCCAAACCACACACACATTCCCCACCATTCCCCCAGAAACAACCATAAGCTCAGATGTTCAACAGTTGTTCCATCCATGAGCCCAATTCAAAAGAAGACTGTAGCTGTTTGAGAAGCCATGTCAAATTGAGAAGGAATGGGGAGATTTGGTTAACCAATGTCAAGTCCTAGCTGATGGAGCTCAGATACACCCCCTTACCCTGAAACACACAGACACATTGGTCCCCCATTGTGACCATTTTCCCAAGCATCTCTATGCAGTCAGCCCTATTGATTATTTTGTGACACCAGGGCCATAATGATTTGCCCCCTCTCTGATTGTCCGAGTGTGACCACCTTCCAATGGGTTACTTACTGCAGCTAGTGTTTGCCAGCACTGTCACTTCCTGGGTGGGGGAATTCCCACCGACTAGGTATAAGGTCATCAAGGTATTCATTCGCAGCTTTGAGAAATTCCTTGTATTATTTTGCTCACCCACCCGAGGGCTTTGCTATTGTTAGACCAACCCTGCCAGACAGGCTCAGAATCTTGAGGGGCAGCACAGTGCTGCATTAGTGGGTCTGTGACCGCATTTCTCTTTCTGTCTGCTGTATATTTTAGTTTTTATTTATTTAATCTTTATTTAAGTAGGCAAGTCAGTTCAGAACAAATTCTTATTTACAATGACGGCCTACCCCGGCCAAACCCAGGTGAAGCTGGGCCAATTGTGCACTGCTCTATAGGAATCCCAATCATGGCCGGTTGTGATACAGCCTGGAATCAAACCAGGGTCTGTAGTGACTCCTCTAGCAGTGAGATGTAGTGCCTTAGACCGCTGCACCACTCAGGAGCCCAGTATAGGCTACTTACAGTTCTCCTTGGTGTGTAGGTCGCTCAGGTGGGTGTCTAGGGTATAGGGTTGGGAACTGTTCCATCATGATAGGACAATAAATAAATAAACTATATCCCGTATCTGCACAAAATTGAAATATCTCTGTCACAACTTCTGCTCGCAGATACACATGGGCTCTGGCATTTACAACCATTTTTATTTTTCACTCACTTAACTCCACACTTTTCCAAACACAGAAACAGACACCCCATTTTCCATCACAATACACTCGCACATACCCACACACTGTGCCTTCTATGTCCTCTGTTTGGTGTGTTTTGATCTCTACCATGTTAATTCCTACCTAATTTGGGGCTTTTAGTACTTTTGTGTTCCAGTTCCATTTATTTGAAGATGTATTATTTCAATAATGATCCTTTCTTCTAATGCTAAATCTTATCTATTTATAAAAACTATAAATATAAAGTTGAATACTAATTATTTTAGAAAAACTCCCTAAAAAGGCAAGAACCTAGGAAGAAACCTAGAGAGGAACCAGGCTTCTTTTTTTAAACCTTTATTTAACCAGGTAGGCTAGTTGAGAACAAGTTGTCATTTACAACTGTGACCTGGCCAAGATAAAGCAAAGCAGTGTGACCCAAACAACAAATAGGCCATAGTGGGGAAATTATTACAGTATGGCAAATTAACAATATGTTGATGAGGTAGTTGGATGGGCTATTTACAGATTGGCTATGTACAGGTGCAGTGATCTGTGAGCTGCTCTGACAGCTGGTGCTTAAAGCTAGTTAGGGAGGGAGATATGAGTCTCCAGCTTCAGTGATTTTTGCAGTTCGTTCCAGTCAGCAGAGAACTGGAAAGAAAGGCGGCCGAAGGAGGAATTGGCTTTGGGGGTGACCAGTGAAATATACCTCCTGGAGTGTGTGCTGCGGGTGGGTGATGCTATGGTGACCAGTGAGCTGAGATAAGGCAGGGCTTTACCTAGCAACCAGTTATAGATGACCTGGAGCCAGTGGTTTGGTGACGGATATGAAGCGAGGGCCAGCCAACGAGAGCATACAGGTCGCAGTGGTGGGTAGTGTATGGGGCTTTGCTGACAAAACGGATGGCACTGTGATGGACTGCATCCAATTTGCTGAGTAGAGTGTTCGAGGCTATTTTGTAAATTACATCGCCAAAGTCAAGGATCGGTAGGATAGTCCAGGAATCTCTCCAGCAGCCTAAGAGATGTTATTCCTGTTTGTTGTGCCATGACTTCTGGGGTTTTCCACCCCTCCTCTCCCAGCAGTCGCAGGTCACACAGCCTTTCTAAACCCGCTGACATCAGTTGCCTCTGCAGGGTGGCTGACTGAAATGATCTCAAAGGTATGACTGGGTTGTGGAAAAAAGGCTCCTCCCACACCCACAGCTCAGGCTCCACACCCCCTTTTCATGTGGGCCTTAGCAGTTGCCAGGCCCTCAGCACTGCAGAGTAAAAATCTGAGAGACCTGCTGTACTCAGCCTCTCCAGCTTCATGAGGTACAGCTGCCGGTCCAACCCTAATCCGTCAGATCTCCTCAGCATTGCATATGCAGGTTCCCTCCAGCCGACATCAGTATGGTACAGCAGTCTCTGCACTGCCTTTAGCCGGAAAGAAGCCATCCTGTTCTCCAGTTCCTATCAGGAATTGTCCTCCTTTGTGGATGATTATAGAGGCTTGTAGAGGTTGATTGTAGAGGGAGGGTGCTGATGATTATCATCACCCTCCCTCTACATGACACTTGGGACAGGAGCCACCTCCACCTAGCCAGTCTTGACACCAATGCCTGTGACAGCCCCTCCCAGTTCTACCTGACCCACCTCTCCGAACCCAGCTACACCCCCAACACTTTAAGCCCTTCACAAGCCCACTGCAAACCCCCTGGAAGCAGAGGAGGGGCTTTATCCCCCCATGCCCCACATAACAGAGCGTTACTCTTGCCCCAGTTTACCTTAGCTGATGAAGTTCCCTCGTACACCTTCAGACTGGTTTCTCATGCCTGCATACCCTGACCATCCCTGACCATCACAGAAACGTCATCTGCATATGACACTGACACTGCTATGCCTGTCCAGCACACTCCCTGCACTCCCTGCAGTCTCCTGCATAGCAGTCCCAAAAAAAGGCTCAATGGCTAGTGTATATAACTGACCAGATAGACAATGCATACACTTGGCTTCATAGCTCTGTCTTTTCAAACAAAAGGAGGAGGAGCTGGGAGCATCCACCTCCTTGAGCATGGAGAACGTAGCTCTTACAAGTGCTCCCTTTGTTTTAACCTGGAAAAAACTACCCAGGTCCCTATGTAATTTAGCTAAATTAGCCTGGAGGCCTACATTGCCTTTCCCCACCATCTCTACCTCCATCTCACTAATAAAATGCTCTAGTTCCCTCAATACTCTCCTAGCCTCTGAGGATGACTGTTGACAGAAAAGCCAAATTTGGACTTTTCCCACATCCCACCATTGGCTCAGAGACTCATACTGCTCACTTTTCTGCCCCCACCTTCCCCAAAAGGTCTGGAAACCTGAGCAAAAAGTGGCATCTTGTAAGAGCTTTACATTAAACTTCCAATAGGATGCCTACCGGGGCCCTGGTGAAATCGCCAGCTGAGCCATGGTTATGTGGTGATCTGAAAACCCCACCGGGTTAATGGTAAAAACTATCATGTTAGGCTGCACTCACCCTAGCCTCAAAAACCTTCACCCATGTATACTGTCTCGTGCTGGGGTGTTTAGTTTTCCAAACATCCACTAGGTCAAACTGATTAATGATGTCCCTTAACACACCCACTGAATGAGGCTCTTCCCCATTTCTGTCTTTCATTTACATTTACATTTAAGTCATTTAGCAGACGCTCTTATCCAGAGTGACTTACAAATTGGTGCATTCACCTTATGACATCCAGTGGAACAACCACTTTACAATAGTGCATCTAAATATTTTAAGGGGGGGGAGGGGGTGAGAAGGATTACTTTATCCTATCCTAGGTATTCCTTAAAGAGGTGGGGTTTCAGGTGTCTCCGGAAGGTGGTGATTGACTCCACTGTCCTGGCGTCATGAGGGAGTTTGTTCCACCATTGGGGAGCCAGAGCAGCGAACAGTTTTGACTGAGCTGAGCGGGAACTGTACTTCCTCAGTGATAGGGAGGCGAGCAGGCCAGAGGTGGATGAACGCAGTGCCCTTATTTGGGTGTAGGGCCTGATCAGAGCCTGGAGGTACTGAGGTGCCGTTCCCCTCACAGCTCCGTAGGCAAGCACCATGGTCTTGTAGCGGATGCGAGCTTCAACTGGAAGCCAGTGGAGAGAGCGGAGGAGCGGGGTGACGTGAGAGAACTTGGGAAGGTTGAACACTAGACGGGCTGCGGCGTTCTGGATGAGTTGTAGGGGTTTAATGGCACAGGCAGGGAGCCCAGCCAACAGCGAGTTGCAGTAATCCAGACGGGAGATGACAAGTGCCTGGATTAGGACCTGCGCCGCTTCCTGTGTGAGGCAGGGTCTTTCGTCAAATCCATTGTACAGTTCCAGTCCCCGCCGACCACCAGCATCTCCTCAGGTGCTACATGTGAGAGTTCCTGTCTAAGACACCCAAATACAACCCCCCCTCTCTCTCCCTGTGTTAGGCGCATACACATTTATAAAGACAACCCGTGTTGTTAATTTCTGCTTTTAAAACAAGCAACCTACACCTACACCTCCTTTGAGAAGCACATTTTTACAGACAGACCCGGTACAAAAAAGACTGCCACCCCTGCACTAAAATTTGTCCCATGGCTCAACATACTTGCCCCTTTCCACGAGAGCCCCCAATCAACTTCATTCACCATATCACTATGCGTCTCCTGCAGAAACAACACCTGTACTTTTTTTTGTTTTACATATTCACCCAACACACTCCTCTTTCCCGCATATCTGGCACCATTTATTCTGAGCAGTCCTACCTGAAGAGTCTCCATAAGAAGTGGGAGAAAAGCCAGCAAAGAAAGAGCAATAGCAAAGCTCAAAAAGCCCCAGTGCCAGAAAGGAAATACACATCTAAACAGTGTCTGAAGGTAGACCCTTACGCACTGTTGTGACCCACTTACTCAAACTAAACAATTTCCTGGGTGAGAGGACACCATGCCCCTCATTTTTCATAGCATGTTGTAATGATCTTACAAATGTTTTTCCCCTTGGTCTCATTCAGGAACCTTGTCAGTTCCCTCAATGTGTAATTTGACCCCTCTGCTTGACTGGCTGCCAGCTCCGGACCCATTGAAGAGGAGTCTGAACAAAAAACCTCATCATACTTTTCCTCAGACTCACTTTCCTCCTCATCTCAATCTCCCATCCTGACCACCTGCCCTTCCTCTCTGGTCAGGGCCTCCCCCCCAGCACCAAGCAAAGGTTCCATGGTGTCTTTGACCACACCAGCCTCTCCCCTCCAACCTCCTTTCTTCTCTCACTTTTTCCTTTACCACTTGACACCCCCCCTAGTCTCTTACACTTCCCCACTATACTCTCCTCATCCAACAGCCTAACCTGACAAGACCCAGCCTCATCTACACCACCCTCCATAACATGACTAGGCCCAGCCTCCGCTATACCACCATCCATAGCATGAATGGACCCAGCCTCCGCTACACCACCATCTCTAGCCTGACTAGACCCAGCCTCAGCTACACCACCATATCTGGCATGACTAGGCCCAGCTTCTGCTGTCTGCATCTCATTGCCCCTGTACCTTGACCTTGATTTCTCCCACTGGTGCTTGTGCCCTCACCTTGTCTACGGCCTTTATGTGGGCAAGCAAAACTCTTATGCCCCAAATCCCCACACCCAAAGCACCGTAGACTATCTGTGATGGCAAACCCTGCATAGAGCCACTCCCCATGCCTAATTTTAAAATGCACATTTAGCTGTTGCTCAGTGTTATTCAAAACATAAACACTTGCCTCCGGAACGAAACAACGTGCTTAACGGCATCTGCCTGAAAACCTGCCGACAATACACAAAACCCAATAGCAAACTTACCAAACGACTCAGCTCTTTCCTGATTTGATCATCCGTAATAAACGGGGGCCAATGTGCAACTACTACCCTTGTTAAAGGGGTCGAAAGAGGTGAAATTGGCACCAACTCACCCCTTACAAATATGCAGTGTTGTTCTGGATGCAGACGGAAGGGTTTAGATGGCAGCGAGGCAGAAAAAGCCATACAAGGCAGTTGATGAGTAATCACTAATTTGCTCTTTTCATGAACACAACCACAGCTTTGTTCATTCTAGAAGCAGAATGTATAAATGCAGCTCCTACCTGTTCACCGACTGTAAGCAGAACCTCCTCCACTTTTACTCCATTCTCAGGAACACACCTGAATCCATGCCGTATCGACAGCGTCTCCTCCGCGCTATGCTGAGAAGCCATTGTGCACACCACACCACAACTTTGAAAAAACCTCTGGATACCGCTAAAACAAATAGTGCATTAACCCTCCACCATAGAAAATACAATTGAAAGAAAAGACCAAGGACAGAATAAAGACACAGTATTGTTAGGACAGAGCTAGAGTTAGGACAGAGCCCTCCACACCAAAACACTCAAACTCCAAAAAACCCTCAGCATACACTGGGAGGGAGGGAGGGACTTTTTGTGTTTCTATAATGAAACATTCTCATTTCATTAAAAACTTAAATTCACACAGGACACCGAATAGGACAGGAGAAATTCTCCAGATATAACAGACTGACGCTAGCCCCCCGACACAAACTACTGCAGCATAAATACTGGAGGCTGAGACAGGAGGGGTCGGGAGACACTGTGGTCCGGACAGGGCAAAACAGGCAGGATATAACCCCCACTTTGCCAAAGCACAGCCCCCACACCACTAGAGGGATATCTTCATCCACTATCTTACCATCCTGAGACAAGGCCGAGTATAGCCCACAAAGATCTTCGCCCCTCCTAGGGACGGCATGGAAGAGCACTAGTAAGCCAGTTACTCAGCCCCTGTAATAGGGTTAGATGTTCATCTCTTTCACAAGGGAGCCCTCCATATACAACTTCATCAGACAAACAAAACAATGTAATACAATATAAAACAAATAAAATACAGCACAACACAGATATTCCTCAAAAATAATTGCATAGCTCAGTAAGAAGGTCCCCAATCAATATTTAAAATGTCCAGAACGGCACCAGAACATTGAATTGTAATGAATTTTGTAGTTGGCTCCAGCAATGACATGCTTTAAAACTAAAAGTGAATTTGGTGGAAAACCGAGGAACCTCAAGAGTTAACTAACCTTATGAACGGGTTTGTTATCTGATGTTTTTTAATATAACAGTGACTTTAGGTAAGTTGGAAGTTTGTGTAGTAGAGCTTGGTAAAAAAGACCAGCCAACCTTTTTATACTCTATACCAGGCGGTGTCAGAGGAAAGCCCTATAAAATGTCAATGACTACAGCCACCCTAGTCATAGACTGTTCTCTCTGGTACCGCACGGCAGGCGGTACTGGAGCGCCAAGTCTAGGTCGAAGAGGCTTCTAAACAGCTTCTACCCCCAAAACATAAGAACATCTAATCAAATGGCTACCCAAACTATTTGCACTGCCCCCTTACGCTAATGCTACTCTCTATTATCTATGTATAGTCACTATAATAACTCTATCTACATGTACATATTACCTCAATTACCTCGACTAACTGGTGCCCCCGCACATTGACTCTGTACCGGTACACCCTGTATATAGCCTCTCTATTGTTATTTTACTGTTGCTCTTTAATTATTTGTTACTTTTATTTCTTCTCTTTTTAGGTGTTTTTCCAAAAACTGCATTGTTGGTTAATGGCGTGTAATTAAGCATTTCATTGTAAGTTCTACACCTGTTGTATTCGGCACATGTGACATTCGATTTGATATGATGTAGTTAGCTGATATGTTAAGGCCAGGCACAACAGCCGGAAATGACTGTGGCGCTGGAGGAGGCAAGCCCTCCTGCCGCGCCCTTCCAGCACCTCTCCGGGCACCTTTTCTGTTGGGAGGCTAATGGAGCCAAGCTAAGGGTAGTCAATCAAGTGTGTGACTACGGACTACAAAATGAAAACCAGCCACGCCGCAGACACCGACTTCTTGCTTCCAGACAAGCTAAACACGTTCATTGCCCGCTTTGAGGATAACACACTGCCACCAACACAGCCAGCTACCAAGGACTGTGGGCTCTCCTTCTTTGGCCGACGTGAGTAAGAAATTTAAATGTGTTAACCCTCGCAAGGCTGCCGGCCCAGAAGGCTTCCCTAACCGCGTCCTCAGAGCATACGCAGACCAGCTGGCTGGTGCATTTACGGACATATTCAATATCTCCCTATCCCGTCTTCTTTCCCCACATGCTTCAAGATGGCCACAATTGTTCCTGTACACAAACATGCAAAGGTAACTGATCTAAATGACTATCGTCCCGTAGTACTCACTTCTGTCATCATGAAGTGCTTTGAGAGACTCGTCAAGGATCATATCACCTCCAACCTACCTGTCACCCTCGACCCACTTCAATTTGCTTACCGACCCAATAGGTCCACAGACGATGCAATTGCCACCACACTGCAAACTGCCCTATCCCATCTGGACAAGAGGAGTACCTATGTAAGAATGCTGTTCATTGACTATAGCTCAGCATTCAACACCATAGTACCCTCCAAGCTCATCTTTAAGCTTGAGGCCCTGGGTCTGAACCCCGCCCTGTGAAATTGTGTCCTGGACTTCCTGATTGGCCGCCCCCAGGTGGTGAAGGTAGGAAACAACATCTCCACTCTGCTGATCCTCAACACTGGGGCCCCACAAGGGTGTGTGCTCAGCCCCTCCTGTACTCCCTGTTCATCCATGACTGCGTGGCCATGCATGCCTCCAACTCAATCATCAAGCATCTCCTCAACCTCAGGAGGCTGAAGCATTTGGCTTGTCACCTAAAACCCTCACAAACTACTAAAGATGTATCACCACCTGGTACGGCAACTGCACCACCCATAACGACTGGGCTCTTCAGAGGGTGGTGCGGTCTGCACAACGCATCACCGGGAGCAAACTACATGCCCTCCAGGTCACCTACATTACCCAATGTCACAGGCAGGCCAAAAAGATAATCAAAGACAACAACTACCCTAGCCACTGGTCTTTTCACCCCGCTAACACCCAGAAGGCGAGGTCAGTACAGGTGGATCAAACCTGTGACCGAGAGACTGAAAAACAGCTTCTATCTCAAGGCCATCAGACTGTTACAGGCATCACTAGCATAGAGAGGCTGCTGTCTACTTGTAGACTTGAAATCATTGGCCACTTTAGTCAATTTAATAATGTTTACATATCCTGCATTACTCATCTCATATATACTTTATTCTTTTCTATAATATCTATTGCTTCTTAGCCTATGCCGCTCTAAATTGCTCATCCATGTATTTATATATTCTTATTCCCATCCTTTACTTAGATTTGTGTGTATTAGTTATTTGTTGTGAAATTGTTACATATTACTTGTTAGATATTGCTGCACTGTCTGAACTAGAAGCACAAGCATTTCGCTACACTTGTATGTGACCAATACAATTTGATTTGATTGGCTGGACAGTCAGCCCAAAGAGTTGATTAGGCTGCTGCTGCTCCCATTCGAGGGAGAGGACAGGTTGGGGTCTGAAAGACTCAGTTTAAGATAAAATATAACTTAAAATAACAAAGGTTAAGTTTCTAATTTGTAACCATTTATGTTGGTCAATAATGAAATTACATCTGAGTTTGAACCGTTTACTCTGCCTCACTGAGCCTCTGTACCCAGTGTTGGTCAGTGCCGTTTAAGATGAGGGAGGACAATATTTGAGGGAGGACAATATTTTCATGAGCATGTGTCACGACTACCGCCGATGTCGGTCCCTCTCCTTGTTCGGGTGGCGTTCGGCGGTCGACATCACCTGTCTTCTAGCCATCGCTGATACACCTTTCATTTACCATTTGTTTTGTCTTTGTTTACTACACATCGGGTTTCATTCCCTAATTACATGTTCATGTATTTAACCCTCTATTTCCCCAAGGTTTTTGTGCGCGATTGTTTCTATGCTCATTCGAAACGTTATGGCTGGTTTTCGACGGATGCTGTTTTCACCCGTGCATAATTTATTACCGTTTATTGTTGGTCAATGTAACGGTTTTCTTCTGGGAAAAGAGAGGAGGACCAAAACGCAGCGTGGTTACTTGTAAACATCTTTAATAAAGATGAACAATGAACAATCTACAAAACAAGAAATGGGAGAAAACCGAAACAGCCCTATCTGGTACAACAAACACAGAGACAGGAACAGGTCTAGAAAGCCTCATAAAGGCCAGTGATGGATAGATGTATAACTACAACTAATCAGACATTAATATATCTTTAAGCATGGTCAAATTAATAATTGTGCTGTGGATTATGCATTAAATCACCCAGACACATCAAAGATGGTCGTCCTTCTCAACTGAGCTGCAGGACAGGAATGAAACTGCTCAGGGGTTTTACCCTTAGGCCATTGGTGACTTCAATGCAACTACAGAGGTTAATGGCTGTGATGGGAGAAAACTGAGAATTGATGAACAACATTGTAGTGAATACACCTTTTGGCCTAAATGAAAAGCCTTATGTTTGGGGCAAATCCAACAAAACACATCACTGAGTAACTAGCTCCTTATTTTCAAGCGTGATGGTGGCTGTATGAAGGTATGGGTATGCTTTACATCTGCAAATACTGGGTAGTTTTACAGGATGAAAAGAAATGGGATGAATGTGTTGTTTTTGATTTACCTCAAACATAACACTTTTTATTCAGGACAAAACGTTAATTGCTTTGCCACATTTTTAGCAGTATTCCTTTAGTACCTTTTTGCAAACACAATGCATGTTTTGGAATATTTTTATTCTGTACAGTCTTTTTTTCACTCTGTTATTTAGGTTAAGTATTGTGGAGTAACTACAATGTTTATTTTAAATGTATTATTTATTTATTTATTAACCCCTCCACCACCCCCCTTCCTGTCCGCCCGTCTTCGGAGGACAAATATCTTCATTATTTACAGCTTGTTTGTTACTGTCATGAATCTCGCCGAAGATGGTGCCTCTTCCTGTTCGGGCGATGCTCGGCGGTCGTCGTCGCCGGCCTATTATCGATTCCCTTTCCGTTTGTTTCTGTTTATTGGGTAATTGGGTACACCTGTTTTGAGTTAGTGTTTGTTTGTAGGCTATTTAAGGGCACTAGGCCCGCTGGGTATTTGTGCGGGCTTGTTTTTTGTTACTCTGTTGTATGGTGTTTTTTTCGTGTTGTATTGTCCGGACTATTTTGGTCCTGTTGTTTGGGCTGGTAAATTGTATGCGCACTGTGTGTTGGCGTGAGCGTTTTGATGCGCCGGAGAATAAATTTGACAATCTACTGAACCCTGCTCTCTGCGCCTGATTCCACCCACCACTCCTAGTTAATCATAACAGAAGCCCGCACCCACCTAAATGGAGTCAGCAGGAGCAGCGACCACCCCTCTCCCAACTATGTAGGAGCGCGTTCATCACCACACAGCTGTCCTCCATCGGATCGGTACAGCAATGGACCAGATGATGGAGAGGATGGAACGATGGGAGAGGAGTGGTCTACCGACGTCTACCCCAGCTCCCCCACAGACGACGCCACCTACTCCACTTACGTCGTCCTCTGGGTCCAGCTCATTGCTTCTCTCCCCCCCGAGGGAGTACGATGGAGCGGCGACTGGGTGCCAGGGATTTTTGCTCCAGCTCGAGCTCTACCTGGCTACCGTGCGTCCGGCTCCCTCGGGTGAGGAGAGTGTGAGCCTCCTCGTCTCCTGTTTAACGGGTAGGGCCCTGGACTGGGCCAACGCTGTCTGGAACAGCCCAGACTCGGCTCGGGACAACTACCTGGAGTTCACCACCTCAGACAGGAGAGGAGGAGTGCGCAGGACTTCGTGTTGGAGTTCAGGACCCTAGCTGCTGGTGCTGGGTGGAATGACAGGGCCCTGATGGACCATTACCGGTGCAGTCTCCGGGAGGACGTCCGCCGGGAGCTAGCTTGTCGGGACACAACTGTCGATTCGATTGGACAACTCCGATGGAGTTGGGAGGAGCTGCATCTAGGGAGACCAGAGGAGGAGGCTCCTCCTGGTCCTATTGTGGCCGGAGGAACACTTCTCGGCCACCCCAGGTGAGTAAGCACCAAACTCACCCAGAGCTCCCTATTGGTCACATGTTTTTTTTTTTCCTGCATTTTTTCCCTCTCTTCAGCATAAGGCGCTAGTCGATTCAGGCGCAGCTGGGAGTTTTATGGACCGCAGACTCGCCCGTAAATGGGGTATTCCGTTAGTGCAGATAGACCCACCTGTCCCCGTGCACTCCTTAGATAGCCGACCGTTAGGGTCAGGGCTGGTCAGGGAGGCCACGATTCCGCTGGACATGGTAACGCAGGGGAATCATAGGGAGAAGATCTGTTTCTACCTTATTGATTCACCTGGGTTTCCAGTGGTGTTGGGGGTTCCCTGGCTGGCTATTCACAATCCCCTCATTTCCTGGAAACAGGGGGCTCTTCAGGGGTGGTTAGACGAGTGTTCGGATAGGTGTATAGGAGTTTCCATCGGTGCCACAACGGTGGAGAGTCCAGACCAGGTTTCCACCGTGTGCATTCCCCCAGAATATGGCCAAATTACCACCTCATCGATGGTGGGATTGCGTGATAAACCTCCAGAAGAAGCTGCACTTCCCCGGAGTCACGTGTACCCACTGTCACAGGAAGAGACAAATTACCACTGTTCGCTGCTCTGGCCCTCCAATGGTGGAACAAACACCCTCACGACGCCAGGACAGTGGAGTCAATCACCACCTTCCGGAGACACCTGAAACCCCACCTCTTTAAGGAATACCTAGGATAGGATAAAGTAATCCTTCTCACCCCCCCCCTTAACAGATTTAGATGCACTATTGTAAAGTGGCTGCTCCACTGGATGTCATAAGGTGTACGCACCAATTTGTAAGTCGCTCTGGATAAATGCTAAATGACTTAAATGTAAATGTTAAATGAGACGTTGGCTATGGAGACATATGTCACGGAAGATCTGAGACAGGGGTACATTCGGCCCTCCATGTCACCCGTCTCCTCATTTCTTTTTTGTGAGGAAAAAGGAGGGAGGTCTGCGTCCGTGCATTGATTATCGAGGTCTCAATTCGATCACAGTGGGTTTTTAGTTATCCGCTACCTCTCATCGCTACGGCGGTGGAATCATTCCACGGAGTGCGTTTCTTCACAAAACTGGACCTCAGGAACGTTATATAATCTGGTCCGTATTCGGGGAGGAGACGAGTGGAAAACAGCGTTTAGTACCACTTCAGGCCACTATGAGTACCTTGTCATGCCGTATGGTTTGAAGAATGCTCCAGCCGTCTTCCAATCCTTTGTAGATGAGATCCTCAGGGACATGCACGGGCAGGGTTTGGTAGTCTATATTGATGACATCTTGATTTATTCTGCCACACGCGCCACGCATGTCTCCCTGGTGCGCAAGGTTCTTGGGCGACTGCTGGAGCATGACCTATACGTCAAGGCTGAGAAATGTGTGTTCTCCAAACCAGCCGTTTCCTTCCTGGGTTATCGCATTTCCAGCTCGGTGATGGAGTGTGACCGCGTTAACGCCGTGCATAATTGGCCGACTCCGCCCACGGTAAAGGAGGTGCAGCGGTTTTTAGGGTTTGCCAATTACTACTGGAGGTTTATCCGGGGTTTTGGCCAAGTAGGGGCGCCCATTACCTCACTGCTGAAGGGGGGGCCGGTGCGTCTGCGGTGGTCAGCAGTTGAAGGCGCTGTTCACTGGGGCTCCCGTGTTGGCGCATCCGGACCCTTCGTTAGCATTCATAGTGGAGGTGGATGCGTCCGAGGCTGGGGTTGGAGCCGTGCTGTCTCAGCGCTCGGGCACGCCACCGAAGCTCCGTCCCTGCGCTTTCTTTTCTAAGAAGCTGGGTCCGGCGGTCCTTCTGTAGCTCAGTTGGTAGAGCATGGCGCTTGTAACGCCAGGTAGTGGGTTCGATCCCCGGGACCCCCCATACGTAGAATGTATGCACACATGACTGTAAGTCGCTTTGGATAAAAGCGTCTGCTAAATGGCATATATTATTATTATTATATTATTATTATATTATGTGGGAGACCGGGAGTTACTAGCTATGGTAAAGGCCTTGAAGTTGTGGAGATACTGGCTAGAGGGGGCTAAACACCCTTTCCTCATCTGGACTGACCACCGTAATCTGGAGTATATTCGAGCAGCGAGAGACTGAATCCACATCAGGTTAGGTGGGCCATGTTCTTTACACGTTTTAGATTTACGATCTCTTATAGACCAGGTTCCCTTAACACTAAGGCCGACGCGCTGTCCCGTCTCTATGACACCGAGGACCGGTCCATCAAACCCACTCCCATCCTTCCAGCCTCTCGGCTGGTGGCCCCGGTGGTATGGGAGGTGGACGCGGACATCGAGCGGGCGTTGAGGGTTGAACCTGCGCCTACACAGTGTATCCGATCGGGGTCCCCAGTTCACGTCCCGGGTTTGGAAGGCGTTTATGGAGCGTTTGGGGAGCTCGGTCAGCCTTACCTCTTATCACCCCGAAAGTAATGGGCAGGTGGAGAGAGTAAACCAGGAAGTGGGTAGGTTTCTGAGGTCGTATTGCCAGGACCGGCCAGGAGAATGGGTGAGGTACGTCCCGTGGGCAGAGTTGGCCCAGAACTCACTTCGGCATTCATCCATGAATATGTCGCCATTCGAATGCGTACTGGGCTACCAGCCGGTCCTGGCTCCACCGGAGAATACATTTGACAATCTACTGAACCCTGCTCTCTGCGCCTAATTCCACCCACCACTCCTAGTTAATCGTAACAGTTACATATACAGTCGTGGCCAAAAGTTTGAGAATGACACAAAGTTTGCTGCTTCAGTGTCTTTAGATATTTTTGTCAGATGTTACTATGGAATACTGAAGTATAATTACAATCATTTGATAAGTGTCAAAGGCTTTTATTGACAATTACATGAAGTTGATGCAAAGAGTCAATATTTGCAGTGTTGACCCTTCTTTTTCAAGACCTCTGCAATCTGCCCTGGCATGCTGTCAATTAACTTCTGGGCCACATCCTGACTGATCATTAACAAATATAATACTATTTTTAAACATTTGTTTTTTATTAACCTCTTGCTCCTACCTGACACGCAGGCGTCCCATCTAGACATCTGGAAATGCAAATGCGCTACGCTAAATGCTAATAGTACTAGTTAAAACTCAAACGTTCATTAAAATACACATGCAGGGTATTGAATTAAAGCTACACTCGTTGTGAATCCAGGCAACAAGTCAGATTTTTGAAATGCCTTTCGGCGAAAGCATGAGAAGCTATTATTTGATAGCATGTAACACCCCAAAAGACCCGCAGGGGACGTAAACAAAATAATTATCATAGTCGTCGCTACACAAACCGCACAAATAAAATATAAAACATTCATTACCTTCTTCTTTGTTGGCACTCCTAGATGTCCCATAATCACTATTGGGTCTTTCAACATTCATTACCTTCTTCTTTGTTGGCACTCCTAGATGTCCCATAATCACTATTGGGTCTTTTTTCAATTAAATCGGTCCATATATAGCCTAGATATTGATCTATGAAGACTGTGTGATAAATGGAAAAAAATAGCGTCTTATAAAGTAACGTCATTTTTTTAAATTAAAAAAGTAGACGATAAACTTTCACAAAACACTTCGAAATACTTTTGTAATGCAACTTTAGGATTAGTACATTTTAATAAGCGACCAAATTAATCACGAGGCGATGTATATTCTTGAGCTGTCCGTCTGGAAACAATGTCCGGGTAAATCTCAACCAAAATATCCGGTCGGAGACCGGAAGAAATGGCTTGTCTCTTCTTTGTTTGACCAAGAAACAAAGCCTAGGCAAATGACAAGACTGTTGACATCGTGTGGAAGCTGTAGGTATTGCAACCTCAGCCCCATTTATTGTGGTTCGCCTTTATCAATGGGTTGAAGTGGCGGATGGATATATATTTCCATTTTCAGTGATCAGATTTTCCTGCGCTTTTTGATGAAACGCACGTTCTGTTATGGTCACAGCCGTGATTTAACCAGTTTTATAAACGTCTGAGTGTTTTCTATCCACACATACTAATCATATGCATATACTATATTCCTGGCATGAGCAGCAGGGCGCTGAAATGTTGCGCGATTTTTAACAGAATGTTCGAAAAAGTAGGGGGTAGGAGTAACAGGTTAATCAGTATATTTCAATTTAACCATAACTTGTTGTAATATTTGTTCTATCTCTTCTGGAGGATTGTAACCAGCTTTGTATGGCTTGTTTAAGAAAGGGCGATACTTTAAACAAAATTTCTGTCATGCCCTGACCTTAGATATCTCTGTTTTTTGTTTATATTTTGGTTGGGTCAGGGTGTGACTAGGGTGGGTACTCTAGTATTTTGTATTTCTAGGGTTTTTTGTATGTCTAGGGTTTTTTGTATATCTATGTTGGCCTGATATGTTTCCCAATCAGAGACAGCTGTTTATCGTTGTCTCTGATTGGGGATCATATTTAGGTAGTCCTTTTTCACACTTTCTGGTGTGGGATCTTGACTATGTGTAGTTCACTGTCAGCACTATATTGTATAGCTTCACATTCCGTTTGTTATTTTTGTTGGTTTGTTCGGTGTTCATTCTTTTAATAAAGAGAATGTACGTATACCACGCTGCGCCTTGGTCTCACTCATACGACGATCGTGACAATTCCATTTTCAATTAGTCGGAAATGAGAAGTTGCAATCTGTATAAAGGCAAAAAGGCCATTTTTGAACAAAATAATAATCTTAATAATCTACTGGAGAACCATTTTTGGTTTAAGTATAATGTATGTATGATTGATGCATTTAGTGAGAGGTTTAAAGCTTTCATATTTAATACTTTTAGCCAGCGAAACTCATATTGATTATATAAATAGGCACGTTTAATTTTGTCTGGCTTAGCATTCCAAATAAAATAAAATATTTTTTGCTCATATGATTAAAAAACGAGTCATCTGCAGTAGGCAGTGCCATTAGTAAGTAAGTATACTGTGATAGGACCAAAGAGCTATTAATCAATGGGATTTTTCCATAAATAGACAAGTATTTACCTCCATGGCTGAAGAATCTTATCTATTTTTGCTAACTTTCTATTCAAAATTAATGTTGTTAAGTTCATTTATATTTCTTGATGTGAATACCAAGTATGTCTACTCCATCGCTACAATGTTGTTTATTCATCCTCAGTTTTCTCCTCTCACAGCCATTCAACTCCCTGAGTGATTTCCTTCCTCTCCGACAACTGACTTAGGAAGGACGCCTGTATCTTTGTGGTGATTGGGTGTATTGATACACCATCCAAAGTGTAATTAATAACTTCACCATGCTCAAAGGGATATTCAATGTCTGCTTTTGCATTTTTACCCATCTACCAACAGGTGCCTTTCTTTGCAAGGCATTGGAAAACCTCACTGGTCTTTGGTTGAATCTGTGTTTGAAATTCACTGCTCGACTGAGGGACCTTATAGATAATTGTATGTGTGGGGTACAGAGATGAGGTAGTCATTCAAAAATTATGAAAACACTATTATTGCAGACAGAGTGACTCAATGTAACTTATTATTTGACTTGGTAACCATATTGTTACTCTTGGACTTATTTAGGCTTGCCATAACAAAGGGGTTGAATACTTATTGACTCAAGACATGTTAACTTTTCATTTTTTATTAATTTGTAAAAAATAATTTAAAAAACAATTTCACATTGACATTTTGAGGTGTGGTGTGTAGACCAGGGACCAAAAAATTGAAAGGTTTACATTTTAAATTCAGGCTGTAACACAACAAAATGTGGAAAAAGTCTAGGGGTGTGAATTATTTCTGAATGCACTGTAAATTCTTTAGTATTTAATTGCCATTACACAAAAGTCTGACTTTTCCCACATGGAAACTCGTTTTCCTCAGCTTCAGAAGCATCTACATTCACCAAAGTGTGTGGTTATCCTTTGATACTACTGTATATTCTCCAGACTTACTCAAAATTGTTCATTTGTTATAAAATGTTCTTGGAAAAATGATCCTAAAATATCTTTAGTATTTTAGAGAAAAAAAATCACAAATATCATTGGGGGTATGATATTTGTGTATCTGACTTTCTCACTCATCATTATTCACAAGTCATTCAGGACTACCCATAATCATGGCAGCATCCACAGTAATGTAGAAGTGTTTAGAGACATATTCGATTCTCATTTATAATAAAAGTGACTCCAAAATGACACAATACATTATTTAGAATGAATTTATATTGGGCACAAAAGAATTTGAAACACAACCAAAACAAACAGCAAATGCATCCAACAAGTTTGTAGCTGGATGTAATGATTGTGTGCTAGGTATATGGTACCAAATGCTAAACCTTTGACTACTTTAATACAGATTTGTCTCAAAACTTTTGGTCCACTAAAATGGGGGGGGGGGGGCGGCGCTATGTACAAAAAGTCATTTCTAAACAGTTCACTCGATATGGATGGAAATACCTTAAAAGTAAAGCTGACAGACTGAACTTTAACCTCATAGTCATTGTATTATTTCAAATCCAAAGTGCTGGAGTACAGGGCCAAAACAACAAAACGTGTCACTGTCCCATTTTTTTTGCTCCCTGTATGTGCATACTGTATATGCTCATATGGTGCCTGGCCTTAAATATTTATCCAGTCGTTGTAAGATCTGACATGCGACTGCAATGTAGTTAGGCAGGAACTCCACCAGCGTGTGTTGATTTGGTGAATGCACTCAAGGTCAAACCTAATCTCTGAACGGGACTACAAGAGGGTCAGCTTGAGATACAATTATACGTTGTAATTGCTCTTCTTCCTCACAAGCATCCCTATCCCACCCGAAAACCTGGCTCTTATGTTGTTAGGAATCCATTTGGATAATTTAGAAAATAACATTGGCTATGTCAGTCACATGGTGGTCCTTCTAAACTGAAGAATTTTCTTCATTTACCCTTGTTGCTCCGAAGGTCACGTTAATTTTGTCTTAATTAACTTCTTGCAAAAATATTAGAATCCTTGATCAATTCTCAGCTACGATCTTTCTTATCTTCGAACTGTATTCTGAATGCTCATCAGTCTGGTTTTAGAACAGGATATAGCACCATCTCTGCTGCATCACTTAGTAAATTAAATAAATTAAATAGTAAATTAAATAGTAAATGCTATGGATAAGAAATAACATTGTTCTGCCCTCTTTATAGATTTCTCCAAGGCCTTTGATACTGTTGATCATACACTGTTAATACAGAGGTTATTTTCTATTGGTTTAGATCACGCCGCTTGCAATTTGTTTCAGAAATACTGATAGATCACAATGTACATCTGCTGACAGGTCAAGTTTCCTTCACAGAAAAAAGGTGTTTTGCAACGTTCCATTCTGGGCCGAGTACTTTTTGATATGTACATCAACAATAGTGAACAATATTTCACCTTTATGCAGATTATACTGTTATGTATTATATTGTCTCCTCTGTGAACCAGGCTTTATTTGACTGCTTTTAATGTCATAGAAAAAGCACTTGTTGACCTTAAATTAGTATTGAATCAGAGAAAAACAAACTACTGTATTTGGTTTTCTAGAGCCCACAACGAGATAAAAAAATATGCACCTAGAATGGAGCCCAAATTGAGCGTATCCCTTTTTACAAATACCTGGGCATTTTGCAGGGCACTGTACCTATCCTAGATTATGCCAACATTATCTACCTGAATACAGCTGCCACTTCATAAAAGGAGTTAAATTCTGTCTAAACAAACAACAAAGAGGCCAAAGATAACCCTGAAGGAGCTGCAAAGCTCCACAGTGGAGATTGGAATATCTGTCGACAGGACCACTTTAAGCCATACACTCCACAGAGCAGGGTTTTATGGAAGAGTGGCCAGAAAAAAAGCAATTGCTTAAAGAAAGAAATAAGCAAACACGTTTAGTGTTTGCCAAAAGGCAAGTGGGAGACTCCCCAAACACATGGAAGAAGGTACTCTGGTCAGATGAGACTAAAATTGAGTTTTTTTCCATCAAGGAAAACACTATGTCTGGCGCAAACTCAACACCTCTCATCACCCTGTAAATACCATCCTCACAGTGAAGCATGATGGTGGCAGCATCATGCTGTGAGGATGTTTTTCCATCGGCAGGGACTGGGAAACTGGCGCTAAATACAGGGAAATTCTTGAGGGAAACCTGTTAGTCTTCCAGAGACTTGAGACTGGGATGGAGGTTCACCTTTATGCTAAAGCAACACTTGAGTGGTTTAAGGGGAAATCTAAGTGTCTTTGAATGGCCTAGTCAAAGCCCAGACCTCAATCCAATTGAGAATCTGTGGTATGACTTAAAGATTGCTGTACACCAGCGGAACCCATCCAACTTGAAGGAGCTGGAGTAGGTTTGCCTTGCAGAATGTGCAACAATCCCAGTGGCTAGATGTGCCATGCTATAGAGACATACCCCAAGAGATTTGCAGCTGTAATTGATGAGGAAGGTGGCTCTTCAAAGTATTGATTTTGGGGGGGGGGGTGAATAGTTATGCACGCTCAAGTTCTGTTTTTTGTCTTATTTCTTTTTTGTTTCACAATAAAAACATATTTTGCATCTTCAAAGTGTTGTGTGTTGGCATGTTGTGTAAATCAAATGATACAACCCCCCCAAAAAAATATATTTTAATTCCAGGTTGTAAGGCAACAAAATAGGAAAATTGCCAAGGGGGAGAATACTTCTTCAAGCCACTGTACGTGTTGAATGCCTTCGTTCGTTTTCTATCTCAGTCAGGATCAAGCCCTCTCGGAAAGTTGTTTCGATGGGCTCCAACATGAGTGTAAGGCTCTTATTGTCCACCAGAGGTCACAATGTCCTTCTTAGTTGTCTGTGGCTTCAATGATTCACCAGTGATCATCTGAGGTGAGCTGCTCCCCTCTTTTCTTCCTCAGGTAGACAGGCAAAGTTCCACACCACTTTACACATGCAGCTGCAGATTGGCTGGTCTGGTGTTTCTGGTCTGGTAGGTGAGGTTATGTTCTTCATCTAGTTTTGAGGTTGAGAGCTTTAGAGTTTCTGACCATTTCAACATGTGGATCACAGTCTTTTGGTCTAAAGGGATTATTATACGTTCAGCTCCCTACCACTTTACACGCCAGTATCCAACCGGCAATGTTTTGGTCTGGTGTGAATTTCGTTACCTAGTCCTTTTAAGCAGTGGTCGGAAAGGGGCGGTTCCATCACACTTACAATCTTTTCTGAACTCATTCGGGTTGTCGCGATACGAAACCTTCAGCCCCGCCCCTTTGCCGGCAGCGGGGTGCTAGAGGTGGTTAGCGTCCCGTTCCCTGGATTGAACAGGGCACTATAGATACTTCAGGTTATCTCGGTATAACCAGGACCGCTTGCGTAGCCCTGCCTCTCTTTCTATATCAAAGCGTTGTCCGCGTAGAGAGGTCTTTTGCCTTGTCACTCAACAGTCTAGCTCTAGCTGGGATGTGTGAACCCCACCTTTATCCTCTAGACTCTTTGCTTTACCACTAATTGGCCCTTGAGTTATTATTAAGCACTAGTCCTACCAGTCTCTATATGATTTCCCTGTGGTTGAGTGTTTCCCCTCTGTGATGTATCTAGTTTAAAGTGTGAAGACCTTTAGTCAACTTAGTCTCACTACTCTGCCCGTCGGCTATGTATCGCTTGGAAAATAAAACTTAGATAGATCGATAAGACAATTAAATGAATCACTACTGGACACACCTTCCTCCTTGTCTTTTAATGGTAACTCATTCTGTCATAGAGCATTGATCCCCGTTTCCAGTGTCCCGGTAGCGGGGAGTGTCAGAGTTGTTATCTCCCGTGCCGTTAACTGTCTTTGAGAGAACCTTTTACTCGAGACAAAATAAGGCTACCGTTTATTTTTGAAAACACTCTGTTTTTTGTCTTTTACAATCAAACACACTTCAAAATACACAATTTGTTACTCGGTCACACACAGCGTTAATCAAAAACATGCAAATTAATAAAATGCTCTTATAAAATGCCTGGTACAATGATAACACTTATATCTTATTAAATACTTATAATAGTTATTTAATTACCTTTGAGAGATGACGAGGAGACCCACAAGATCAGGAGCAGAGTTTCAATCGGTCAGAGTTGTTTTAGAATTTAGTTAGTAGCTGTAACGGCGTTCGTCTGTTGAAGGAAGAGAGTCGGACCGAAATGCAGCGTGTTGGTTACTCATGACTTTAATGACTGAATCGCAGTACATGAAATAACTATACAATACAAAACAACAAACGGAACGTGAAATCTAATTACATCCTATCTGGTGAACACTACACAGAGACAGGAACAATCACCCACGAAATACAAAGCGAAACTATGGCTCCCTAAATACGGTTCCCAATCAGAGACAACGAGAATCACCTGACTCTGATTGAGAATCGCCTCAGGCAGCCAAAGCCTAAACGACACCCCTAATCAGCCGCGATCCCAAATAATACAAACCCCAATACGAAAATAACATATAAAACCCCATGTCACACCCTGGCCTGACCAAATATATAACGAAAACACAAAATACAATGACCAAGGCGTGACAGAAACCCCCCCCCCTAAGGTGCGGACTCCCAGACGCACCTCAAAACCACAGGGAGGGTCCGGGTCGGCATCTGTCCATGGTGGCGGCTCCGGCTCGGGACGTGGACCCCACTTCATTAATGTCCTAGTTCCTCCCCTTCGCGTCCTGTGATAATCCACCCTCCGCCGACCATGGCCTAATAGTCCTCACCCAGATCCCCACTGGACTGAGGGGCAGCTCGGGACTGAGGGGCAGCTCGGGACAGAGGGGCAGCTCGGGACAGAGGGGCAGCTCGGGACTGAGGGGCAGCTCGGGACAGAGGGGCAGCTCGTGACTGAGGCGCAGCTCGTGGCTGAGGGGCAGCTCGGGACAGAGGAGCAGCTCGGGACAGAGGGGCAGCTCGGGACTGAGGGGCAGCCGGGGACTAAGGGGCAGCCCGGGACTGAGGGGAAGCCCAGTACTAAGATGAAGCTCAGGCAGGTAGTAGGCTCCGGTAAATCCTGGCTGGCTGGTGGAACTGGAAGATTCAGGTTGACTGGCAGATCTGGAAGATTCTGGTTGACTGGCAGATCTGGAAGAGACTGATTGACTGGCAGATCTGGAAGAGACTGGCAGATCTGGAAGAGACTGGTTGTCTGGCAGATCTGGAAGAGACTGGTTGTCTGGCAGATCTGGAAGAGACTGGTTGTCTGGCAGATCTAGAAGATCATGGCTGACTGGCGGATCTAGCTGCTCTATGCAGACTGACAGCTCTGGCTGCTTCTTACAGACTGATAGCTCTGGCTGCATCTCTCTGCAGACTGGCAGATCCTGGCTGACTGGCACTTCTGGCGGATCCTGGCAGACTGGCGGTTCTGGGCAGACTGGCGATGCTGGGCAGACTGGTGACGCTGGGCAGACTGGCGACGCTGGGCAGACTGGCGACGCTGGGCAGACTGGCGACGCTGGGCAGACTGGGAGCACTGGCGGCGCTGGGCAGACTGGGAGCACTGGCGGCGCTGGGCAGACTGGCGGCGCTGGGCAGACTGGGATCACTGGCGGCGCTGGGCAGACTGGCAGACGGGCACTGGCAGCGCGCTGGGCAGACGGGAGACTCCGGCAGCGCAGGAGAGGAGAAAGGCTCTGGCTGCGCTGAACAGGCGAGGCGCACTGGAGGCCTGGTGCGTGGTGCTGGAACTGGTGGTACTGGATCGAGGACACGCACAGGAAGCCTGGTGCGGGGAGCTGCTACCGGAGGACTAGAGTGTGGAGGTGGCACAGGATGGG
Organism: Oncorhynchus gorbuscha; assembly: GCF_021184085.1. Taxonomy (NCBI): domain Eukaryota; kingdom Metazoa; phylum Chordata; class Actinopteri; order Salmoniformes; family Salmonidae; genus Oncorhynchus; species Oncorhynchus gorbuscha. The sequence continues at coordinate 31,021,818 of NC_060176.1, read as the reverse complement.
CTAGACCGTGAAGGCGTACAGGAGATCTTGAGAGCAGTGTGGGCACAGGACGTGCAAGGCTAGGGATGTGCACAGGAGGCCTGGTGCGTGAGGCTGGCACCAACTTCACCAGCCGACTAACACGCACCTCAGGTTGAGTATAGAGCGCTAACTCAGGTGCTATCAAATCCCCGACACGATCCGTCGGACAAATATTGTATCTATAGCACCAAGCTAGCAACTCCCTCATTACTCTCCACTCCACTTTCCCCATTAACTCCTTCACAGTCTCTGCTTCGCTCACCTCTAACACCGGCTCTGGTTCTGGTCTCCTCCTTGGCTCCTCACGATAAACTAGGAAAGTTGGCTCAGGTTTATCTCCTGACTCAGCCATACTCTCCCTGAGCCCCCCCCCCAATACATTTTTTGGGGTGACTTTCGGTTTTCGCTCTGCGCCGCCTTCTCTTTTTTTTGTGACTCCATTCGCCTATAGCCCTCTTCGCATTGCTGCAGTGAATCCCAGGCGGGCGCCTGCACTCTCTCTGGGTCGGCCGCCCACCTGTCGATTTCTTCCATGTCGTATACTCCATGCCTCTACCGTCCATAACGTCCTCCTTTCGCTGCTGAAGCTGTCGCTCTCGCTGCCAGTTTCCACACTGCTCGGTGGTGGGTGATTCTGTAACGCCGTTCATCTGTTGAAGGAAGAGAGTCGGACCGAAATGCAGCGTGTTGGTTACTCATGACTTTAATGACTGAATCGCGGTACATTAAATAACTATACAATACAAAACAACAAATGGAACGTGAAATCTAATTACAGCCTATCTGGTGAACACTACACAGAGACAGGAACAATCACCCACGAAATACAAAGCGAAACTATGGCTCCCTAAATACGGTTCCCAATCAGAGACAACGATAATCACCTGACTCTGATTGAGAATCGCCTCAGGCAGCCAAAGCCTAAACAACACCCCTAATCAGCCGCAATCCCAAATAATACAAACCCCAATACGAAAACAACATATAAAACCCCATGTCACACCCTGGCCTGACCAAATATATAACGAAAACACAAAATACAATGACCAAGGCGTGACAGTAGCGACTCTCCTCTACTGGCTGAGAGGTTGACTTGGAGTCGGTGCTTTACTAAATTGAGAGATTCAAGTTTGGACTGGATGAGAGAACCCACTGGTGATTCCCTGCCCCAAATGGAATATCAAAAAAGTCTGTGCCCGCAACGAGGTCGAGATGCTGAGCTCAATCGAGAGGCTACAGAGAACTCTCTGGATATATTTGCATCAGAACCAACGTACCTGGCGCAAAACCACAGGGTCAATTCAGACATCCATAAGAGAAAGCAAGGGATAACCTTAAGGACTAGAGTGCCTCTCAAACCCATTGAACTACCGCAGCGTCAGTGGCCCGCAACGAGGTCGAGATGCTGAGCTCAATTTCCACATGTTGGCTGCCGTGAGTGCCTTGAATCCGGAATCCCTGTTCGACACGTTCCTCCATGGATTATCGGAGGAGGTTAAAGATGAGCTCGCAGCCCGGCAGCTTCCTACGGATCTCGGCTTGCTCATCGCCTTGACTATCCAGATTGATGTGTGGCTACGGGAACGTAGGAGGGAGAGGAGGTCGGAATCGGTCTCACTCGCTTGCCCAAGGATCCCACCTCGCCTCTGAGGAATCCCGCAAGTCCCAGGCATCTACTTTTCAGAGAGAATCCGAGGTTACCCGAGTTCCTCCAAGAATCTCAGAGGTCTGCCGACTCGCCTCTTCTGGAACCAATGCAACTCGGCAGAGCTAGGCTCTCTCCCGCCGAACGTTTACGCAGACTTAACACCAAGAGTTGTCTGTATTGCGGGACTACCAGTCATTGCGTGTCTACCAGTCCATTAGGTAGGTGTGAGTACTCTGGTGGGCTATATGGATAATTTCCTTCACCCCTTACTTGTATCTTTCTCCATGCCATCCTGTGGTTTGGGTGACCAGTCTAATTCTCTCCGGTACTCATTAACTCTGGGGCCAATGAGTTTCATGGACACTACCCAAGTGTCAGAGCTGGGCATCCCCACTCAGCCCCTCTCCATTCACATGGATGTTAGAGTGCTGGATTGGCACTCTATAGGCAGAATCACCAACAATACCACTCCTATCAACCTGCGGGTGTCAGGGAATCACAGTGAGACTATGCAGTTCATGCTCATCAAGTCTCCTCAGGTACCTGTGGTTTTGGGGTATACATGGCTCCAGTGTCACAATCCCCTTATCAACTGGACTGCTGGTGCAATCATGGGCTCAAGCCCGTTCTGCCATGCTCACTGTCTGAAGTCAGCGCAGCCTGCCCCGGGAAGTCTTCCTGTGGGCTCGGAAGAAGCCTCAAACCTCTCCACCGGTGCAGTAACAGGACCTCCGGGAGGTATTCAGCACTTTGCTTCCTCCGCATCTACCCTATAACTGCGTGATCAACCTTCTAATGGGCACTACACCACCCCAAGGACGGCTGTATTAACTGTCAGGTCCGGAGACCACGGCTATGGAAATGTACATCGAGGACAGCCATTGGCTGTAGGGTGTATCAGTCCTTCTGCCCCGGCTTTCGAGCCGCTCCAGGGGCCACCATTTCTTCTTCTGCAGAACTGGTGAACCTACTGCAGAACCTACCATCTGGTGCGGATACAGGAAGGTAATGAGTGGAAGACAGCCTTCAACACAGCTGGCGGACACTATGAATACCGGGTGATGCCATTCGGTCTGACCCAGGACCAGGTTAAGAACGTTCTCTGGTTCGTGATCATCTACCTCAATGAAACCCTCCACTTTTCCCGCTCAGCTCAAGAACATGTTCTCCAAGTCCGCCAAGTCCTCCAGCGTCTCCTGGAGAACCAGATTTTTGTGAAAGCAGAAAAATGTGAATTCCATCACTCCACTATCTCCTTCCATCACTGCAGGTAGTGTAGATGGATCCTGGAAAGATGAGAGCGGTGGTGGATAGGCCCCAACCTGCGTCCAGGGTGGAGCTGCAATGCTTTCTAGGATTTGCCTATTTCTATCTTCATTTTATCCGGGTTACAGCACCCGAACTTTCCCCCTTTCAGCACTCCCCTCTCCCAAGGTCCCATTTGCGTGTTCCCCAGGTGCTGACTGGGCGTTGCTGGACTTTAAGCACCACTTCATCACAGATCCCATATTAATCCATCCGGTCCCGTCCCATCAGTTCGTGATGGAGATGGGGCTGTTCTGTCTCAGGGTTCTGTGCTGGACCTTAAGCTTCATATCTGAGCCTTCTTTTCCCATTGTCTTAATGCCACAGAGAGGAATTACAATGTGGGAAATCGAGAACTACTCGCGGTGAAGATGACGTTGGAGGAGTGGAGGCATTGGTTAGAGGGGGCGGAACATCCATTCATTGTGTGGATGGATTACGAGAACGTGGAATATATCTGCACCTCCAAGCATCTCAATTCCAGGCAAGCTCGATGGGCCCTACTTTTCAGTTGGTTCAACTTTACTATCTCCTACCGCCCGGGGTCCAAGAATGTTAAGCTAAATGTTATTGCATGCCACTATAGCCCGCTGCTACGGCGGGTTTCACACTCAGTCTAAAGGCTAGTTGTAGCGAGCCAATCAGGACCTGGAGATGACTCGTCGATGCCTCGTTTCTGCCAACTCACCATCTGGAGCCAGCAGCTAATGTCGGTGGAATACGCCCGCAACACCCTCCCCTGCTCAGCCACTGGTCTCTCGCTTTTCGAGTGTTCGATGGGTTATCAGCCCCCACTCTACCGTGAGCAAGATGTCAGCATATCCTCGGCCCAGATGTTCATCCGCCACTGTCGCCGTATCTGGAAGAGAGCCTTGTCTGCTCTTCTCAAGACCACCTAAAGGAATCGACGACAGGCGGACCACCACCAGACCCCTGTCCACTCGGGATCTGCCCCTCAGGGTGTAGTCCCGCAAAATGTTCCCCATTTTATCAGCCCTTTCCACATCTCTAAGATTCTTAGCCCCTCTGCTGTTCGTCTTCTGTTGCCCAGCACCTTCCGTATACATACCACTTTTCATGGATTAAACCTCTGTCTCACAGCCCCCTGTCTCCTGAGCCTGCCCGCCGATCTGTACCTTACAGACTCTGCCCTGGATTACCGACCTCTGTCTGCCTTGACCTGTTGTTTGCCTTCCCCCTGTTTTGTAAATAAACACATGTGATTTGAACTATCTGCATCTGGGTCTTATCCTGAGTTCTGTTACATACATACCCCACAAGACATGGCACCAGGTGTCTCCTCACAGTCCCCAAGTCCAAAACGAATTCATGGAAATGCACTGTTTTATAGAGATCCATGATCGCATGGAACTCCCTTCCATCTTCAATTACTCAAGTAAACAGAAAAAATACGCTTAAAACACATTTACATTTACATTTAAGTCATTTAGCGGACGCTCTTATCCAGAGCGACTTACAAATTGGTGCATTCACCTTATGACATCCAGTGGAACAGCCACTTTACAATAGTTTTAAACAACAACTCATGGAACGGCGGGGACTGTGAGGGGACACATACACAAACACATGGACACACTAACACAAAAAATGTTTGTTGTATTGTTTGGATATCACTGTATTGTCTGTATATCACTGTATTGTCTATCTGTGTATCAGTGTTTTGTTACTTGTCATGTTTTTTTTGTGGACTCCAGTAAGAGTAGCTGCTGCTTCTGCAAAATTGATCCAAATAAACACATACAAATGCAGAAGTGTGAGATACCATACCTGCTCCAGATTTAGTTTAATTAAACAGCTTTTAGTTTCTACACAATCTTCAGAATACCCTAGAGTTGGATGCACTGGTGCCTTTCAGGCAGTTCAGTGTTGGTGGAAGACCTTTTCACAGAGGAATGTACTTGTTTTATCAAGTTGTGTTTTTGTACTTTTGTGTTTCCTGTATACCTTGATTGTATTTGTTTCTCTAATTTCTTAATACGTAATTGCTTGCTGCTTTTGTGATGCAGGTCTCCCTTGCAAAAGAGCATTTGGTCTCAATGCGACTAGGGATGAGTTGGACCGCAGAGTGAAGTGCTCAGTATATGTGGAAACTCCTTCAAAACTGTTGGAAAAGCATTTCAGGTGAAGCTGGTTGAGAGAATGCCAAGAGTGTGCAAAGTTGTCATCAAGGCAAAGGGTGGCTACTTTGAAGAATCTCAAATCTAAAATATATATTGTTTTGTTCGACAATGTATTATTATACAACATAATAGTCAAAATAAATAAAAACCCTTGATTGAGTAGGCATATCGAAACTTTTGAATGGTACTGTACATGCAAAATCATAAATACTCAAATCAAATAAAATCTACCTGCAATAGAGCATGCTGGGAAATATGATAATGATGGGCGTGCTTTTGGTTCAACTCTGGTTATTAACACCAACACTGCGGTTATTTTACACCACTGGGAGTTAATTTAAATCTTGAATTAACACTAGAAATATTACACTGAAATATCACTAGTTAACACTGGGCATTTTGCTGTGTAGGGTTGTGCTAACACTGTGCAGCCAGCCAACACTAACATTCAGTACAGCTGGGAAACAAAATAAAAAATAAAATCCCACGGAGAACCAAGCACCAGCTAACTGAGACAGCATAACCACCTATTTTTTTTTTTTTTTTTTTTATTTCACCTTTATTTAACCAGGTAGGCTAGTTGAGAACAAGTTCTCATTTACAACTGCGACCTGGCCAAGATAAAGCATAGCAGTGTGAACAGACAACAACACAAAGTTACACATGGAGTAAACAATAAACAAGTCAATAACACAGTTGAAAAAAGAAAAAAAGAGTCTATATACATTGTGTGCAAAAGGCATGAGGAGGTAGGCGAATAATGACAATTTAGCAGATTAACACTGGGGTGATAAATGATCAAATGGTCATGTGCAGGCAGTGTTATGCAGGTGAATGAGGACCCAAAAGCGACTTGGCGAAAACAGAGTCTTTATTCCAGTAAAGGAAATAGGCAATACTCCTGGACAATCAGAGCAGAAAACAAAACATAAAAAACTTAATTCCACTCGTAGTGACGAGGACAGACTGGAGACTCGACCATTAACTGTAGGTTGCCTCGGGAAGGCACCGACCGTAGTAGACTCAGACACCTGCTCACACGCAGCATCTGAGGGAAACAAGACACGACAGGGCGAGACAAAGACACAGCACGGCGAACAATATACAAGGATCCGACAGGACAGAAACGGAAAACAAGGGGAGAAATAGGGACTCTAATCAGAGGGCAAGATAAGGAACAGGTGTGAAAAGACTAGATGATTGAGTGGGGGAATAGGAACAGCTGGGAGCAGGAACGGAACGATAGAGAGAAGAGAGAGAGGGAGGGAGAGAGAAAAAAGGGAACGAACCTAATAAGACCAGCAGGGGGAAAACGAACAGAAGGGAAAGCAAAATGACAAGACAATATAAGACAAAACATGACAGGCAGAGATACTGGTGTGCAAAAGAGATGAAAAGTAAATAAATAAAAACAGTATGGGGATGAGGTAGGTAAATTGGGTGGGCTATTTACCGATGGACTTTGTACAGCTGCAGCGATCGGTTAGCTGCTCAGATAGCAGATGTTTAAAGTTGGTGAGGAAAGATAAAAGTCTCCAACTTCAGCGATTTTTGCAATTCGTTCCAGTCACAGGCAGCAGAGAACTGGAAGGAAATGCGGCCAAATGAGGTGTTGGCTTTAGGGATGATCGGTGAGATACACCTGCTGGAGCGCGTTTTACGGGTGGGTGTTGCCACCGTAACCAGTGAACTGAGATAAGGCGGAGCCTTACTTAGCATGGACTTGTAGATGACCTGGAGCCAGTGGGTCTGGTGACAAATATGTAGCGAGGACCAGCCGACTAGAGCATATAGGTCACAGTGGTGGGTGGTATAAGGTGCTTTAGTAACAAAACGGATGGCACTGTGATAAACTGCATCCAGTTTGCTGAGTAGAGTATTGGAAGCTATTTTGTAGATGACATCGCCGAAGTCGAGAATTGGTGGGATAGTCAGTTTTACGAGGGTAAGTTTGGCGGCGTGAGTGAAGGAGGCTTTGTTGCGGAATAGAAAGCCGACTCTAGATTTGATTTTAGATTAGAGATGTTTGATATGAATCTGGAAGGAGAGTTTACAGTCCAGCCAGACACCTAGGTACTTATAGATGTCCACATATTCTAGGTCGGAACCATCCAGGGTGGTGATGCTAGTCGGGCGTGCGGGTGCCTGCAGCAAACGGTTGAAAAGCATGCATTTGGTTTTACTAGCGTTTAAGAGCAGTTGGAGGCCACGGAAGGAGTGTTGTATGGCATTGAAGCTCGTTTGGAGGTTAGATAGCACAGTGTCCAAGGAAGGGCCAGAAGTATACAGAATGGTGTCGTCTGCGTAGAGGTGGATCAGGGAATCGCCGCAGCAAGTGCAACATCATTGATATATACAGAGAAAAGAGTTGGCCCGAGAATTGAACCGTGTGGCACCCCCAAAGAGACTGCCAGAGGACCAGACAACATGCCCTCCGATTTGACACGCTGAACACTGTCTGCAAAGTAGTTGGTGAACCAGGCAAGGCAGTCAATAGAAAACCCGAGGCTACTGAGTCTGCTGATAAGAATATGGTGATTGACAGAGTCGAAAGCCTTGGCCAGGTCAATGAAGACGGCTGCACAGTACTGTCTTTTATCGATGGCGGTTATGATGTCGTTTAGTACCTTGAGCGTGGCTGTGGTGCACCCGTGACTGGCTCGGAAACCAGATTGCACAGCGGAGAAGGTACAGTGGGATTCGAGATGGTCAGTGATCTGTTTGTTGACTAGGCTTTCGAAGACCTTAGATAGGCAGGGCAGGATGGATATAGGTCTGTAGCAGTTTGGATCCAGGGTGTCTCCCCCTTTGAAGAGGGGGATGACTGTGGAAGCTTTCCAATCCTTGGGGATCTCAGACGATATTAAAGAGAGGTTGAACAGGCTGGTAATAGGGGTTGCGACAATGGCGGCAGATAGTTTCAGAAATAGAGGGTCCAGATTGTCAAGACCAGCTGATTTGTACGGGTCAAGGTTTTGCAGCTCTTTCAGAACATCTGCTATCTGGATTTGGGTAAAGGAGAAGCTGGGGAGGCTTGGGCGAGTAGCTGCGGGGGAGGCGGAGCTGTTGGCCGAGGTAGGAGTAGCCAGGAGGAAGGCATGACCAGCTGTTGAGAAATGCTTGTTGAAGTTTTCGATTATCATGGATTTATCAGTGGTGACCATGTAACTTAGCCACAGTGCAGTGGGCAGCTGGTAGGAGGTGCTCTTGTTCTCCATGGACTTTACAGTGTCCCAGAACTTTTTTGAGTTAGAGCTACAGGATGCAAATTTCTGCATGAAAAAGCTGGCCTTTGCTTTCCTGACTGACTGCGTGTATTAGTTCCTGACTTCCCTGAACAGTTGCATATAGCGGGGACTATTCAACGCTATTGCAGTCCGCCACAGGATGTTTTTATGCTGGTCCAGGGCAGTCAGGTCTGGAGTGATCCAAGGGCTATATCTGTTCTTCGTTCTACATTTTTTGAACGGAGCATGCTTATCTAAGATAGTGAGGAAGTTACTTTTAAAGAATGACCAGGTATCCTCAACTGACGGGATACCCGGGCCAGGTCGATTAGAATGGCCTGCTCGCAGAATTGTTTTAGGGAGCGTTTGACAGTGATGAGGGGTGGTCGTTTGACTGGGGACCCGTAGCGGATACAGGCAATGAGGCAGTGAACGCTGAGATCCTGATTGAAGACAGCGGAGGTGTATTTGGAGGACCAGTTGGTCAGGATAACGTCTATGAAGATGCCATTGTTTACAGATTTAGGGTTGTACCTGGTGGGTTCCTTGATAATTTGTGTGAGATTGAGGGTATCTAGCTTAGATTGTCGGATTGGCGATTCTTGCGGCGACCCATCCCGGATCCGGGACCGTGACTACGGCTCAAGCTCATTACCATAACGCAAAATGCAAAAAAATATTCTTAGAAATATTTAACCTCCACACATTAACAAGTCCAATAGCTCAAATGAAAGATAAACACCTTGTTCATCTACCCAGCAAGTCAGATTTCTAAAATGTTTTACGGCGAAAACATAGCACATTTATATTAGACCACCACCGAAACAAAAGACGAGAGGCAGCCATTTTGTCCCAGAAAATATAAAATTATAAAAGCAGGATTAAAAAATAAATTATTCACTAACCTTTTGAAAATCTTCATCAGATGACAGTAATAGTACATGTTACACAATACATTTTTTTTCAATAATATGCCATTTATATCCATAAATCTCTGTTTACAATGACGACATTTCAAAAAATGCTACTCAAATGTCCGGAGAAATGATGATAGCTCCGACAGATAACGTCAGATAACAAGCAATAAACATGACTAAATATACATGTTCTACATATAGTTACAAAGATACACTTCTTCTTAATGTAACCGCTGTATTACATTTATTTTTTAACGTTACAGAATTCATTCACTGGTTATACATTGAGACGGCGTTCAGATATTAGCAGTATGTCTCCTCTACGTTTGGAGTCCACAGAAACCTAAAATAACCACATAAATATTCCCTTACCTTTGATGTTCTTCGATCAGAAGACGTAGAAGGAGTCATACTTACCCAATACATCGTTTGGTTTCACGTTGTGTGTCTCTGTATTAACATATGCTAACAGCTTCAGCTGAAATGCACCCAAAATGACTTCTGGTCCCGCTCTCTTGCGCATCAAATCTTCAAATTTACATATTATATGTCGACTAAACTGGTCAAACTATGTGCAGAATCGAGCTTTATGATGTTTTTAACATGTAAAACAATGATCAGCGCGAACAGACAAACCGCCTTCAATTGGTGTTTCTTGGAAAAGAACGTGCCCCAAATCGGCCGCGCGCAATAGAGTGCATGTATTTGAAAGTGACCCGAACATTTTTGCCCGCCAAACGACAAGGGCTCGCAAGATTCTCACAATGAACGCGCCATTTGAAAGCAGGCATCGTGCTGAACACATACATACTGTTCCCAGATCGGTACCTGCCTGGGAAGGGTGGGGGCGATGACGTCAAAGTTGATCCAACTTTTCTCTTGACAAGAGAGAAAAATTGCTGCTCACATGGACACATGCACAGTCCAAATCGTCTCTCAGTCTATCCATATTTATTGGAGCAGATACTCCGACAACACGAGGACATTATAATGAAGAGGCATTTACGTGGCCTGAATTAACCATATGGTTGGCTAGCAACACAGACATCTCTACATTATTAGTCTATGTATATCTGATCTATGAATCATAGTTTTCTCAATTGTGATGCGGAATAATTACTTCATATTTTTTTGTATTTTTGAGTTTGGTATCACTTTACTTATTTTGTTGATAATGTAGCATTCAGCACAAGGAGTCTTTTATGAATGGTTGGTAGGACAACATCTCTAGCTTTAAAATTGAAGTACACCGGATATATCCAGAATATTGAGGTTTGAGTATTTGAAATTAATACATCTTAAATGTAATAGCAAAGTATTGATTTTCGCCTAAATAGACATAGCCAAAAGTAACTGCTATTCATTTGTAATTACATGATTCTGACATGCAACAAAATATATATATTTGGAAAGAAGACATCTGGGAGATTGAGGAAATTATCAGAAGATAGTTAGGAGTTACATATTTGACAATACACAAGATCCAGCACACACAAAATAACATTTTTTTTTTTTTTTGATATTCATCTTTCATTGACAAGCTATAAGTGAATTTTTGATGACTAGAGCTGGAAACACATCAGATGGCTTCCACAACGTGAACAATATCAGCCAAAAACAATGGAATTGATAGATCTAACAACTAGAAATGGGCAGATGTTTTAGTAACTGGTGTCAGGTGTGGTCACGGGGCGTTTCCAAATGTCCCTAAACCTCTCCTAAGTGGCATATGTCTGTAAAACAGATAATTCAAGTGATATTACATATTTGCAACCCCTAAATGGTATTTGTTCAGTATACGAACACAATTTCTACCATATCAACCTCACTCAAACAGTGTGGGGGTGGTATGGGGTATCCAGGGTACATTCAATTGTTCTTTCAACTGCTCAAGTGTCTGAATGTGATAATTGCACTGTTTCTGCACACTGGATGTGCTAAAAGTTATTGTTCACTATAAAAACAACATTTCTTCAACACCAACCTCTCTCAATCATTGTGTTGGTGTTGGGGGAAATACAGTGGATATGGATGCGCGTAAGCAGGATAACATCATATTTTTGATGCGCAGAGATATAGTCACTCGGTGGACATTTGTTTTTACCAAACTAAGGATTAGTTTGATACCCCCCATGTAGCTATAGCTCAAATACAGACCAAATTGAAGCTAACCTTGTAAGATGTTTGTTGAAACATTGTCGAAAATAAAAATGTTGACTCTCGGAGCTGGTGATCAATAACGGTAGGTCACAGGCAGACAAATAAGAAATAATCATGATCTGTGGAGTCGCAGCTTTCTGTGTGTATCAGCGTATTCTGTGTTTATTTTGTTTATGCTTGGTCTTGGCCATAGTGGAGTTTGGAGCGTGACTGTTTGAGGTTGTGGACAGGTGTCTTTTATACTGATAACAAGTTCAAACAGGTGCCATTAATACAGGTAATGAGTTGAGGACAGAGGAGCCTCTTAAAGAAGAAGTTACAGGTCTGTGAGAGCCAGAAATCTTGCTTGTTTGTAGGTGACCAAATACTTATTTTGCAAATAAATTCATTAAAAATCCTACAATGTGATTTTTCTGGATTTTTTTCCCTTCATTTTGTCTGTCATAAATGAAAAGTACAGGCCTCTCTCATCTTTTTAAGTGGGAGTACTTGCACAATTGGTGGCTGACTAAAAACTTTTTTGCCCCACTGTAGGTAGCAGCCATCTTGAAACGAGGTCATCGGCTCGGCCTGTCCTTTGTATGTCCTTTGTAAATTTGTATGCCCATATATGGTAGTAAGTCGTACCAAAGATTTGAAGGCACCGATCAATAGCCAAGATACGCAGCTTTCCGTAGACACCCTGCTTTTGCAGATAGGGTCTACCGTTCTCATACCAGGCTGAATTGGGGAAAAAACAATCAAATAGGGTCTCCAAATATGGGGACTTTACTTAATGAATGGTGCTAGGGGGCCATTGATCTTCATATTGACATTCAAAGGCTAGGTACAGTACATGAGTATATAAATTAGAATTTATTTTAATGAATGAATGGAATGAATCATAGTGTAGCTGCTATGTCTCTCCTTTCCCCCTCTCTCTCTCCCTCTCTCTCTCTCTCTCTCTCTCTTTCTCTCTCTCTCTCTCTCTCTCTCCCTCTCTTAACCTGTCTTTCAATCGCTATCTTCCAAACTTGCATCTCTCTGTGGTTTGTGATATCAGCCCCTCTCTCTCTCTGTCGTGGGTGGTTGTATGCCTGCAGGCCCTGTGGCATGACCGGGTCATTCTTTTATTACTGTGAATTACCATTCATTACACGCATGCACACACATATACACACACCACCACCGTTCAGGGATGCAGACGCCATCACATCAGTATCAGTATGCTAGGCTGCTGTGAGCTGTACTGAACGATGACATGCATGCTGAGATGCTCAGGGATGGTTTAGATTGGGGTAGGCTTCACTAATCTAGACTGGGTTGGAGTATACATTACATAAATGAAGCAGCTGGACTGATCTGAGGTATAGCTTCCTCAGGTAGTTGACTGAGGTAGCTAACAGGTTATACTGTGCTGAGGTACAGTATAACTGAGATAGCTTGACTGCTCTGGATTGGACTGGAGTGAAGAGGATACCAGCAAGGCACTTAGTGACTCTTATCGCCATCTGCATATTTGTATACTATTCTACTTAGGTGTTAAAATATTGTCTGCTTTTTACAAGCATTAAGGTAATGAGGTATAGCAGACATTGGAGGCGACATTGGAACATTCACCAACTGAAAGATCCCCTAATGGTGGTAATACGATTGTCCGCTTTTGTCTCGAGCTAGCACAGAATGACATTGGTCTTTGTTCATTAAAGAAATCAGTGGGGTGTAAGATGTCTATGTGGTGCTTTATCTTCACCTTCTAACAAGATCGTCTGATAGGAACAGGACACAGTTCTGCCTGGACAAAACTACTATTAGGACAAGAGGGGTGGTATTACACAGGATAATGGGGCGTTGGATAAATGAAAACCTCAATCTGTGACACTTAAGCCAGTGTGTGTGTGTGTGTGTGTGTGTGTGTGTGTGTGTGTGTGTGTGTGTGTGTGTGTGTGTGTGTGTGTGTGTGTGTGTGTGTGTGTGTGTGTGTGTGTGTGTGTGTGTGTGTGTGTGTGTGTGTGTGTGTGTGCTTATGCAAGCTCATACTGGGCACAAATGTTCCTGTAATGTGATTGCTGTGTGACTGTTGGTGGACCAGGTGTAGGGATTTATTTTCTGTGAAGGACAGTCACAGTTATTTTTTTTAGAGCAGCATGCACGCTTCATCACTTAAATTCTACAGCCGCTGGGTCACAAAATATAAGTGCAACTACGAAGAATAATAATAAGATTTCATCCATAACATTGGCACCAGTTGTCCTTGGGAGCCCATGGACGGGAGTTCTTCAGGGAACAGTTCTTTCCTCGCTACATTATTAATAAAAGCCCATTGTGAAGCTCTCATTTGACAGAGAGCACAATACTAAGCACTGAAATAACACATTATGTGTGGTCACCTCAGGTCCGCAATCAATGGCCGACTTCAGCAGAACAACTTCAACAAGATCAATGATAGCTCCTCATACACCAGCAATCTCTCCTGATAATGACTCCCCCTGCCTTACGCAGAGCCTAATGAAGAAAAACTTTAAATGTCAATGACTTTTACATTTAAAACCCTTTTTCTGCTATTGATTTTGCGTTTTTGCACCACATGCCAGGTCAGAAGGGCACTGCTGGCACCTCGCTTGCCTTGACGAACCAAGTAACACAAAACCACACCATATCCTGCAGCCTCAACCTGACTGGCTCCCTTGTGAGGAGGAGAGAGGTGATGTCTTGGAGGAGAGGAGAAAGGCATGAGGTCCTGGAGGAAGAGAGTAGAGAGGGATGAGGTCATGGAGGAGACGAGTAGAGAGGGATGAGTCCTGGAAGTGGAGAGAGGGATGAGTTCTGGGAGGAAGGAAAGAGGAATGAGCCGAGGACTGGGAGAGGAGAGAGAGAGATGAGATTTGGGCAGGAGAGAGGGATGAGCTGAGGTCTGGGAGAAGGAGAGGAGAGAGTTTGAGGTCTGGGAGTGTGAGTGTGTTACGGAGATAATGTGTTGCAAGCTCACTCCACATCTAGCTCTGTCACATGCGTTTGTGATCAGAGGACCACTGGTTTGAGCCCTGTAAGGGGACAGGGACAGTGGAGGAAGCGATGCTGTTAGCATCACATTGACGTCGGTTTCACACACACACACACACACACACACACGCTGTATTTATATGAAATGTATGTAAAATACATATTTCAATAATCTTTTGTCATTTGTATTTCATTTTCCTGAACTACAATTCATTGTATTTTGTAACAAGAAACTTGAGAGCTGTAATTTGTATTTAAAAAGAAAATAATAATAATCTATATGTTTTCTGATTCAGCTTTAAATGACGTTCAGCTTAAAAAGTCTTCATAAATCCTTCATAAGCACTACATAAATGTGTTACAAAGCATCTATAACCATACAGTATGTCATACTTTATGAAGGGTTCATAAATGTGGCATAACTATGTGACATAATCACCAATATCAAATGTGACATAACCCACTAAGTCAGAAATGATAAACATAAGCTTTATAAAGGGTAACATGTTGTGCTGAAGGATGGCATATGCTTCAAAGTGATGTCAAGACAAATTATATGATTGTTAACTACAGCAAAAGGAGGACAGAGCACGCCCCCATTCTCATCGTAGCTGTAATGAAGCAGGTTGAGAGCTTCAAGATCCTTGGTGTCCACATCACCAACAAACTAACATGGTCCAAGCACAGCAAGACAGTTGTGAAGAGGGCACGACAAAACCTAATCTCCTCAGGAGACTGAAAATTTGACATGGATCCTCAGATCCTCAAAAAGTTCTACAGCTTCACCATCTAGAGCATCCTGACTGGTTGCATCACTGCTTGGTATGGCAACTGCTCGGCCTCCAACTGCAATGCACTACAGAGGGTAGGGCGTACGGCCCAGTACATCACTGGCAGTTAACCCACTGTTCCTAGACCGTCATTGAAAATAAGAATTTGTTCTTAACTGACTTGCCCAGTTAAATAAAGGTAAAAAAATAAATAGAGTGGTCTCTCTGCTTCCGCACGGCAAGCAATACCAGAGCGTCAAGTCTAGGTCCAAGAGGCTTCTAAACAGTTTCCACCCCCTAGTCATAAGACTCCTGAACATCTAATCAAATGGCAACCCAAACTATTTGTATCCCCCCCCCCCTTTACACCGCTGCTACTCTCTGTTTATTATCTTTGCATAGTCGCTTTAATAACTCTACCTACATGTACATATTACCTCAATTACCTCAACTAACCGGTGCCCCCGCACATTGACTATGTACCGGTACACCCTGTACACCCTCACTATTGTTATTTTACTGCTGCTCTTTAATTATTTGTTACTGTAGTTTCTTAGTTTCTTATTTTCTTTAGGTATTTTTTTCTTAACTGTATTGTTGGTTAAGGGCTTGTAAGTAAGCATTTCACTGTAAGGTCTACACCTGTTGTATTTGGCGCATGTGACAAAACATTTGATTTGTTTAATTTCATGTTAGTCACATTACACCTAATCTAATCAAATGTGGTCTAGTGGACCAACGCAGCAAACTTGGCCTTCATTAGTTATTGTTAGGCTTAAAATCAAATTTGAATTAGATAAATAGTGGAAATGGGCAGGGTTAAAATATAATTTTAAGGAGATAAATTGTGGAAATGGACAAGGTTTAGCAATAATTTTGACTTTTTGACTGTGTTAAGTAGTGACAAAGACAAATACTTTACTCAGTAAAGTCACTCATAAAGAATTCTATGGTCACTCCCACCAAGGCCAACTTTGAACAGTTGATAGCCCAAGCTTGAGTGTGCTGTGTGTGCAATAGCTTGGGGACGACGTTACATCAAGAAACACTTAACTTGATGAAAGTTCCTAACCCAAATAAATTGAAAGTGTCTTTCTTCTGGAACATGGTTACATGTTCCTCAGTACACAAACACACAACAAAAATGAGTCATACCTTGTGATGCTGGGCAGATTCAGGTCTTTGACACATTCACCCACTACCCCGCTGAAAGATCAGCAACAAGATGTTGGCACAATTGTAACAGGTTGTAATCAAGCCCTGGTCTCCAGCATGGGAACAGAAGACTAATACCTGGTTCGGTAGTTTCAGGTTGGGCTACTCTAAATCATCTTGGTTCTGACACACACGCACACAAAAGCAAGCTTTGGAGGTCCATCAATAATTTATATGCCTCTCACACTCTACAGTAACCTGTGGATCATGAGAGAACCTTCATAAATCAGCAGAACGTAAAACATTTATGGATGTGTTATGAATTACACATGTAGTGTCCTGTAATACTTAGTTTGAAGTGAGACACCTTCAGTCATTCTAAACACATCCATAAATACTCTATATTGCATGAAGCTGACTTAAACCCTTTGGTCATTCATAACACATACATAAATGCTTTATATCATATGACGTTGTAGTTATTATAAGGTTAGACACCTTTAATCATTCATAACACATACATTGTCAGGACCGACACAGGAGTTGAGAAGCAGGTACGGAGAGTTTACATTTAATATAGCACAGGCGTCAGAACCGGGTAAGACAACAACATACGACAATTAATGCTGAAGCGGGGAACAGAGCTGGGGAACAGACAGAGCTAGGGGAGGAAATAACACAGTTGATTGAGTCCAGTTAAGTGCAATGAATCGCTGATCCGCTGATCCGGAAGCAGGTGTGCATAATGATGGTGGCACGAGTGCAGAGTGCTGGGCAGCCTGGCGCCCTCGAGCGCCAGGGAGGGAGAGCGGGAGCAGACGTGGCATACATAAAGGCTTAATGTTGTAAACACAAATGTATTAACACTTAGGGAATTATCGCTAACAGCTAAAACAAATTAACATTAAAAACATGTTTAAACCATACATTTATTTTATTCGTATTTTTTTTAACAATACAAATACAACGTTTTAAAAAGTGCAGCAATGCAATTACATTGAACATTACACAGGTCTGTGAATAGTGTACCTGTAACGGTTTTCTGTATGTGAAGGACAGTCGGACCAAAATGCAGCATGTAGATTGCGATCCATGTTTAATAAACAAACGTAACACGAATCTAAATACAAAACCTACAAAACAATAAACGTAATGAAAACCGAAACAGCCTAATACTGGTGCACATACACACAGAACAAGGAACAAAGACACTAAGGACAATCACCCACGACAAACTCAAAGAATATGGCTGCCTAAATATGGTTCCCAATCAGAGACAACGATAAACACCTGCCTCTGATTGAGGACCACTTCAGACAGCCATAGACTTAACCAGAACATCCCACTAGCTACAATCCCAATACATACACACCACATACACAAACCCATGCCACACCCTGGCTTGATCAAATAAATAAAGATAAACACAAAATACTTCGACCAGGGCGTGACAGTACCTTGTTCTTGAGCTGGCTGATAAACAAAGAAAGTTAGCAGGTCTGTTAGGAAATGCCTTTGTCACACCATCTGGATAAAGGCATTTCTGTGCTGCGCCAGAAACTCTAAATGGGAAGATGTGAAACTTGATTAAATTCATATTATTATATTCCTACTTTATTTACAAATTGCATGACGTGACTAAGAGATATGGCTGTATCTAGGGGGATTTGTATTTAGCTGAGCCTGCTAGCTAGCTAAATTTCGATTGGGGTAGCTACAGTATGTAGTCTAACAACACTTAACTACTACAAACTAATTGGAATTACTATAAATAGCGGTTATCTTACTTGTTTTTCGTTGTTCAGTGGCAGCACTAGTGGGCATTTGATTTGCAAAAAAGTACTTCCTGTTCACAGAATTTCAGAAATGTCAATATAAAAGTGTCAATAACCATTAATGATATATGAAAAATAAGTTACATTTGCATTAAATGTGGGTTTTAAAAAACATGTTCCAAGGTCAAATAAATACCCCCAATACAACTCTGCAGTAAATAAATTGCAGGGAATACTCAGTAGGGTCTGTGGAATGTATATATTGTGTCATTTCATGGGGCTCTGAATAATAAGAAGTGTTGCTGGCCTTTTGCTTCATCCATTCCATCGGCGACCGTATCAAATCACATGTGCACTTACTGCACTACAGAAAATCCGCTAACCAAACAACAGTGCAGGGCATGCACACTGTATTAAAGGGCAACTACACTCAAAAATCCAAGTTTCTTAGAAGTTTCCCAGACCTCAAAAGGCATCCCCTGATGTGGTTTAAGCATAGTTGGGATAAAGAAAATCAAATGTTGTTGTTTTTCTATTAAAAAAAAGTGTGAAATAAATGGGGGGACATCCGAAACCTAGAAAAAAACTAAACAAGAAAACAGAATTTGGGGGAAAAAACGTAGGCAAATAATAAAAATATATTTCATAAAGCCCTACAAAGTTTATTTTGCTGTGCATTACTTCGTTTTAGAATGTGTGCCATCTTGCAGCACAGCATTTTGGGGGAAGTTGAAGTCAGGTTCAATATTGACTATGCACCCAAGAGGGAAAGAGGTTGGGCCATCCTAGAAATGTTTTAGTGAAATATAATGTAATATCTAACGTATAGCAGACACTGTTATCCAAAGTGACTTAGTCAATGAATGCATTTTTAAGTATGGGTGGTCCGAGAATCGAACCCAATATCCTGACGTTGCGATGCTATTCCAAGATGCATGACAGGGTTATAAATGCTTTTTGAAACCTCAATTTAACATGATTTATAAGGTCTTAATTAAGCGATACTTATACCACCATTTATAAAGCACAGGCTTATGTCAACATTGGTGATTGTCACACAGTTATGCCACATTTATGAACCCTTTATAAAGCATGACATATGGTTACAGATTATTTCTAATACATTTATGTATTATTTTGGGAGGCTTTATGAAGCCTTGAAAAGCAGCACGTCGTTTAAAGAAGGCCCTAATTGGGTCATAGCGGTTCACAATTTTGTGGCCCTCTTTCAGCCTGTATTGGTATCAGAAGTCTGATGGCACTGTTAAGCGACCAAAATGTAAAAACGAACTCCACTCCCTCTCCAAACCTCCCCCAAAAATGGTGTGCTAAGTTGTTTATTATCACATTTTCCTTTTGACCATTCTAGCAAACACTCTTATGCAGAGCGACTTACAGGCAGCGAATTCAACTAAGGTAGATAAAAAACACATCACAGTCATGGTTGTTAAGGGCTTAAGGGCTACTTGCTTATGTATTTTAATTAAATACAATACTTTGCAAATGTAAGTTGTAATTGTTTTTGAAACGTTGGTCTTTATTTTATTTAGTAATTGTATTTTGTAATTTTTGTTAATCCCTACGCACGAACACACACAACAGCCTCTCCATCGTTCACAAGTGCACAGCGTAGAAATCATCCAGTATTCAGGAGAGGACAGGAGCAGATTAGGTCATTTTCATCTGAAGTAATTAAAGATGTGGTTACAGCAGAGGCAGGGCCTCAATGTCCCTCAGGAGTATGTTGACAAAGCCACATTACGCTGTATCTCGAACTACATGGCCAAAACCAACCTACCTCCTGTACAGAGATATATATGGAGAAGGAGTGGGGCGGTGGGATTTGGGTAATTTTATTCATTAAACATGATACATCTGACATCTTTTAGGGTGTGCTCTAGTTTTAGGGCAATATCTTTTCTGCTTCCCATCTTCAGTGAAGATGTGTTGGTCCTCAGGTGGGAATTTTTTGAAAAACTATTTTCTCATTGGGGTCTAGTACAGAACCCTGATCCCACCAGTTTGGCAGAAATATAAAATAGTTCCATGCCCGAAGAAGGGCTATTCAATTTCAGGGCCAAAACAGTTTTGGAGTTCATCCATTTTTTATTTTTTATTTCTCTGCTTCTGACCAGGGACTGATTCAGATCTGGCACACCAACTGAGTGAACTGAGTGAACTCTCTGGCCAATCAGGGACATGAATCAATCAATTTACGACCGGTTAGAAAAGATATCTAGCAGTACTTCATTCGGCCCTCCAGGCCTGGAGTTGAATTGCACTGTCCAACACTATGAAATCTAATTAGGTGCTCAGAGATCTACGGATCGTGTTTGTTCTGTACAATACAGTTGCACAGGGAGCGGTAGAAGCTGGGAACATTTCAGACATGACGAGTTCAAGGGGAATGTGATTGTTGAATCTATTGAATCCCATCAGGCCTGTTTCCCAGGCTCCTGCGATAAATGTTATTGTTATCATTTATTTACCGCAAATAAAAGTTCAAGAAAAATGCTACCTGGGGTAAAGCAACATTCCATTTAGTAAATTCATAACTGCCTCCTTCCCAACCACTATCCACAACTATCTTTCAGTGGTGTTGCCCCCTTTTGATTTGAATGACTGGCAGGGCAGAGGCAAAGCCTTCTCATAGTGCACCAGTCCTCTAGGCATTAGGCAGAGACTGACAGATTCAACTTTTTGGGAGAAGTGGCTGCTTGTGAGATGGCTGCACCAGCTAAAATGTCTGGGAGCGCTGCACCTTCCTCGATACACAGAGCACTTTGACAAAGAGACTAGGGCTGCATCCCAAACCCTATATGCCCTGGTCAAAAGTAGTGCACTATATTGGCAATCGTGTGCCATTTCGGATGCTGACCATGCACTGAGAGGCAAAGTGCAATTACACCAGCACCTCTGCAGAGAAAGCACTCAACCCCCATAACTTAGTTGTCAGTGTTGTGTAAGATCAGGAAATTCTTCCTTGGGTTCATGAAGATGAATGTTTGATATATGTGACCCGATTCAGGAAACTAGGCGTATGTCGCAAGTCACGACTTCACAGGAGAGCTGTTGGAACGTAAAAACATTTTTTGGCAGAAATGCCTTCTCGAACATGTGAACTTTCATGTCAAATTTGTATGCCATCTGTAAATACAAATAACATTGTTAAATGACAAACCTAGTTGGTTTAGCCACAGAAAAAATGAGCAACCTTCCCGCTAGCCATGATTGGATGAGATAATGAGTGTGCTGGACATATATGGCAGACCAATATATTGGATTGGTCTGCCATATAGCATACATCTGTCTATTGGAGCTGGTCAGTATGTCTAGGTAATCATGTCAAATGCGGCTTTTTCGCTTATTAACGTTTACTAATACCTAAAGTTGCATTACAAAAGTATTTAGAAGTGTTTTGTGAAAGTTTATCGTCAACTTTTTTAATTAAAAAAAATGACGTTACGTTATAAAACGCTATTTTTTTCGTTGATCACACAGTCTTCATAGATCGATATCTAGGCTATATATGGACCGATTTAATCGAAAAAAAGACCCAATAGTGATGTTTATGGGACATCTAGGAGTGCCAACAAAGAAGATGGTCAAAGGTAATGAATGTTTTATATTTTATTTGTGCGTTTTGTGTAGCGCCAACTATGCTAATTATTTTGTTTACATCCCCTACGGGTCTTTTGGGGTGTTACATGCTATCAGATAATAGCTTCTCATGCTTTCGCCGAAAAGCATTTTAAAAATCTGACTTGTTGCCTGGATTCACAATGAGTGTAGCTTTAATTCAGTACCCTGCATGTGTATTTTAATGAACGTTTGAGTTTAAACGAGTGCTATTAGCATTTAGCGTAGCACATTTGCATTTCCAGATGTCTAGATGGGACGCCTGCGTGTCAGGTAGGAGCAAGAGGTTAATGTCAATGTACTGTTAGCTAGCTAACATTAGCTGGCTGGGTCGCTATCTAACGTTATGTGTATGATCTTATTCTCCGTATCTCAGACACATTTGCTTGACTAGTTATAGCCATATAACTTGGTTAGTTAGCTACCTGTGGATTCATGCAGGGTAATAATGTCATGAGCTGTGATTATAGTCCATTGTTTAGCGAGCTAGCTAGCTAGCTACATGTCTTAACAAAAGAGTCCACTCTAATTTTGACAAAGTATTTTCATTTCCATTTAGTTAGTACTGTTAACTAGCTAACATTAGCTGGCTGGCTCGTTAACTAACGTTATGCCATGCGTTGGGATTCATTGTTTACCTAGCTAGCTATATAGCTACATTTCTTAACAAAATACTCTCGTCTTAGTGTGCCAGAGCGCAGAATAACTGCTGAATTTTTTAATGCTCAACACAGGTTGCACATGTCCGGTGTCAGTAAATGTTGGCAACAAAGCATAATTAAATCGTTGCCAGCAGCACTGTTACAGTCACCAAAGCTCTGGATGAAAACTGCCTAACCAGCTCTGCTAGGGGGAGTAAAATGGTCAGAGTGGGTGTTCTCTCATTATGTGTGTTGAAGTAATTAGCCAATGTTAGCCAGTTAGCATGGATGCTTGACTGTCGTTGTGAGGTCAGAGCTTTCGGGAACAACCCTACTCATTGGCCAGAGCGTCCAGTGTGCGCTCTGAAAGCGAAACGTTCTGAATTTATGAACGGACAATCTGACAGCACAGTTGCAGTCACCAACACTCTGGATAACATAACAGCCTTACCAGCTCTGCGAGTAATGTTCAGTGAGCTGTTCTCTGTCTCTTACATGTCTGGAAGTAGCTGGCAAGTTCGTACAGAACGCACAAATCAACCCTTAAAGAGATGGGTGGGGCTAAGGCTTAACAGGGTGTGAACAATGCTGAATAGGCGTAGACAAAGAGGGGCTCTCCAATAGTAGTAGCAAAACACTGAAAGTCAGTTTTCTCAAAAATGAGTTTACAAGTTGATCAACTTTCAAAGCAGAATTACTTTCCCATTGTTTCTTCAAATGCAGTGTATGATATAATTATTGTTAATCTAACTGCATTGTCAGATTACAGTAGGCTTCACAGCAAAAACATGCCATGCGATTGTTTGACAGTGGCCCACATCACAATATTTTCCCACCGGCACAGGTTTCATAAATTCACAAATAGCGATTAAATATTCACTTACTTTTTGAAAATCTTCTTCTGATTTGTCATCCAATGGGTCCCAGCTACAACATGTAGTATTGTTTTGTTAGATAAAATCCTTCTTTATATCCCAAAAAGTATTTTTAATTGGCGCCATCGATTTGAGTAAACCACTCATCAACATGCAGAGAAAGGAATCCAAAAAGATACCACTAAACTTTGTTAAAACAAGTCAAAATATCTATTTTTTCGATTCTATTTAATCCTCAGGCTTTTATATATCCAACAGGCTTTTATATAATTCTAAATTGATAGTAATCTCTTTGTTTAAAAAAAAAATCAATATTTTTGTCACGATCGTTTAGAGATGGATTGGACCAAGGTGCAGCGTGGTAGGCGTACATTTTACTTTTATTTAAATGACCCCTAAAATACAACAAAATACAAGAATGAACATAACACTACATGCAGTGCATTACATTTACATTTAAGTCATTTAGCAGACGCTCTTATCCAGAGCGACTTACAAATTGGTGCATTCACCTTATGACAGAAAGCAACTACACACAAACAAGATCCCACAACTAAAGTTGGAAAAAAGTCTGCTTAAATATGACCCCCAATCAGAGACAACGACAGCTGCCTCTGATTGGGACCATACCCGGCCAACAAAGAAATAGAAAAACTAGAATGCCCACCCAAATCACACTCTGACCTAACCAAATAGAGAAATCAAAACGATCTCTAAGGCAGGGCATGACAGGAGTCCGCACCCTTGGAAGCTCTCTAAGGTCAGGGTGTGACAGGAGTCCGCACCCCCCAAAGGTGGGCCGCAAAGCCTGACTCTATGGGGAAGGGTCACGGTGGACATCTAGCCTCGGTGGCAGCTCCGGTTCGGGACATAGACCCCGTTCCGCTCACTGATCCCTCCGCTTCCGTAGAACCGGATCGTGGATCATCGCCGGAGGCTCCGGACTGTGGATTGTTGCCGGAGGAACCGGACCGTGGCTCATCCCCGGGGACTCCGAACCGTAGACCTTGGCCGGAGGAACCGGACCGTGGATCGTCACCGGAGAAACCGGACCGTGGATTGTCGCCGAGGGCCCTGGACTGTAGATCGTCGCCGGGGACTCCGGACCGTAGATCGTCGCAGAAGGCTCCGGATTGGGAACCCCCGCTGGAGGCTCTGGACTGGGAACCGTTGCTGGAGGCTCCAGACCGCCGGCCATCGCTGGAGACTCTGGACTGCAGACCGTCGCTGGAGGCTTTGGGTCATGAATCGTCACTGGAGGCTTTGTATTTTGAAGATGATTTATTTTTCAAATAACGTAAAATGAGCGAGAAAAAGGCCATCTTGAGCATGGGGTGAGACATTGTTACTAATTTTACTAATTTGTAAATAAAATTTTAAAAATCCAGTTTGTTACTTAGAATCATTTCTTTCTGTTTTTAGAGGGAGAGAAACTAAAAACCTACAATCATCTCATGGGTCTCCCAGTCGAGGGAGGCACAGGTATTGAACCAGCATCTGTAGCAACACAGCTTGTCTTAGACCGTTGCACCACTATGGCACTGTACCACATGACTGGTACAGTACTGCAGTAAGAGCAAAGTAATCTTAACAGAATAAAATGGTAAAAATCTTAGTGTAACAACAATTTTCGTAAGTGATACTGAAGTCATGCACAAATATCAGTTTCTATTTAGGTTTATATCACTCATTCATTGTCAGTTAGAGACATAGTAGGACCCAAAAGCATAATCAGTGCTCTAACTCCTCCTTGCGCTGGTTTGGAGCAATGAAGTGGTGATGCAGGGTACCGTACTAAACCACAAATGACCTCTAAGTCCCGCAGCATAATTGCAAACCTTTACTGGACCAACCAATCTATGCTGAGCACTTGTTGGTTGCTTTTCCTTCACTCTGCGGTCCAACTCATCCCAACCCGTCTCAGTTGGGTTGAGGTCAGCTGATTGTGGAGGCCAGGTCATCTGATACAGCCCTCAATCACTCTCCTTCTTGGTCAAATAACCCTTACACAGCCTGGAGGTGTGTTGGGTCATTGTCATGTTGAAAACAAATGATAGTCCCACTTAGTGCAAACCAGATGGGATGGCGTATCGCTGTATCCATAAAAATGATGCTGATTCATGGTTTTGACTAGCTGAGAAAAGCTGCCTGCCTGTCTGTGTCATCACGCTCATTACTATACGACACTTGAAGAGATCAAATTTGAGTATTGAAATAATGTTGCAAATGTCAGAGACAGACAGCAAGGTTTATACAAATATCCCATGTTGAAAACTAAGTGTTAGTCTAAAAGAAATGTGAGATAATGTCTAAATGCTTTTTGCCTGTGTTGGCTAATGAGACAGTTGACTGCATAATCAGATGTAACAGAGTAAATAGGCATTTTGACGTCATAGATTTAGCCTGTGGTAACTTGTGGAATAGACACTGGCTGTAATGCGGTTTTAACCAATCAGCATTCAGGATTAGGCTCACCCATGTCATAATGTGTTATGACACTGGGTAAATGACCAGCATGGTCAAATGTTACCATTATGATTATCCTAGGGCTCAGGTCCTCCGAGAGAGAGAAAGAAAGAGAGAATTAGAGAGAGCATGCCATGATTATTTAATCATTTTTAAATGTATTTTGTTAGGGGAGAATCAGCAAGATGTTCAAATGTTCATAAATGCATGGGATAGATTGTTGCTTCCATCAATGTAATTGTCTGCATCATTTCCAATCCCCCATATATTTTTGGGGTAAATATATATACTGTTTATCCACATACATACACTACTGTTCAAAAGTTTGGGGCCACTTAGAAATTTCCTTGTTTTTTAAAGAAGAGCACATTTTTTGTCCATTAAATAACATAAAATTGATCAGAAATACAGTGTAGACATTGTTAATGTTGTAAATGACTATTGCAGCTAGAAATGACAGATTTCTACATAGACGTACAGAGGCCCATTATCAGCAACAATTACTCATGTGTTCCAATGGCACATTGTGTTAGCTAATCCAAGTTAATAATTTTAAAAGGCTAATTGATTATTTGAAAACCCTTTTGCAATTATGTTAACACAGCTGAAAACTGTTGTTCTGATTAAAGAAGCAACAAAACTATCCTTCTTTAGACTAGTTGAGTTTCTGGAGCATCAGCATTTGTGGGTTATATTATAGGCTCAAAATGGCTAGAAACAAAGAATATCTTCTAAAACTATTCAGTCTATTCTTGTTATGAGAAATGAAGGCTATTCAATGCGAGAAATTGCCAAGAAACTGAAGATCTCGTACAATGCTGAGTACTACTCCCTTCACAGAACAGCGCAAATCGGCTCTAACCAGAATAGAAAGAGGAGTGGGAGTCCCCGTTGCACAACTGAGCAAGAGGACAAGTACATTATAGTGTCTAGTTTGAGAAACAGACACCTCACAAGTCCTCAACTGGTAGCTTCATTAAATAGTGCCCGGAAAAAAACACGTCAACAGCGAAGAGGTAACTCCGAGATTCTGGCCTTCACATGAGTATAAGAAGTTCCTCCTCTGTAATTTGGCCTTTCTGGAGTCTTTCTGTTCAGATGTTAATTTTACATTATTAATAGGAAATAAAATCTATACAATTAGCTTCGGTCAGTGGAGATGGAGGAGACTGAAACTTAAACATATTCTTAAAGTACTTTACTTCCTCTTTAAAAAATGTATTTGGTGAATCATGCGTGACTCCATCATTTGTAACAAGTTTCAATACATTATTTTGGTAGCATTTATATGTTGAAGATTGACACATTATTTGGTGCATTTTTCCCCATATTCCATCCAGCTTTCTTTATTTAAAAAAATAATATATTAACCTGGATCTTTCTTGAATAAGTTACTCAATTTCTTTTTGTTTATCCTCTATCTTATTGTGTGCCTCTATAGTACAGTTTTTATTGCTATCTAACTGTACTGTTAGTCCTTCCATTTCCTTTGTTAATATGGACTCGTTTGATCTAAATTGCTTTTGTTTTATAGATGAGTTCTGAATTACATGGCCAGTAAAGGCACATTTAAAAGTATCCCATTCAATAAGGGGATTTCTGTACCTATGTTATGTCAGAAAAGTCAGTTATAAATTCTTCTGTCATAGTTACAGTTGAAGTCTACATACACATACAGTTTACATACACTTAGGTTGGAGTCATTAAAACTAGTTTTTCATCCACTCCACAAATTTCTTGTTAACAAACTATAGTTTTGGCAAGTCGGTTAGGACATCTACATTATGCATGACACAAGTCATTTTTCCAACAAATGTTTACAGACAGATTATTTCACTCACTGTATCACAATTCCAATGGGTCAGAAGTTTACATACACTAAGTTGTACCTTTAAACAGCTTGGAAAATGTCCCAAAATTATGTCATGGCTTTAGAATCTTCTCAATTGAGTCAATTGGAGGTGTACCTTAGGATGTGTTTTAAGGTCTATCTTCAAACGCAGTGTCTCTTTGCTTGACATCATGGGAAAACCAAAAGAAATCAGCCAAGACCTCAGAAAAAACTTGTAAACCTCCACAAGTCTGGTTCATCCTTGGGAGCAATTTCCAAACGTCTACATGTACCACGTTCATCTGTACAAACAATAGTACGCAAGTATAAACACCATGCAGCCGTCATACTGCTCAGGAAGGAGACACGTTCTGTCTTCTAGAGATGAATGTACTTTGGTGCGAAAAGTGCAAAGCAATCCCAAAACAACAGCGAAGGACCTTGTGAAGATGCTGGAGGAAACAGGTACAAAAGTATCTATATGCACAGTAAAACGAGTCCTATACCGACATAACCACAAAGGCCGCTCAGCAAGGAACAAGCCACTCCAAAAATGGCCATAAAAAAGCAAGACTACGGTTTGCAACTGCACATGGGCACAAAGATTGTACTTTTTGGAGAAATGTCCTCTGGTCTGAAGAAACAAAAATAGAACTGTTTGGTCATAATGACCATCGTTATGTTTGGAGGAAAAAGGGGGATGCTTGCAATCCGAACAACACCATCCCAACCGTGAAGAACGGCGGTGGCAGCATGTTGTGGGGGTTCTTTGCTGCAGGAGGGACTGGAGCACTTCACAAAATAGATGGCTTCATGAGGTAGGATAATTATGTGGATATATTGAAGCAATATCTCAACACATCAGTTAAAGCTTGGTCGCAAATGGGTCTTCCAAATGGACAATGACCCCAAGCATATTTCCAAAGTTGTGGCAAAATGGCTTAACTTCTTAAGGTATAGGGGGCAGCATTTTCACTTTTGGATAAATAGCGTGCCCAATTTCAACTTCCTGCTGCTCATGCCAAGAATATAAGATATGCATATTATTACTATATGTGGATAGAAAACACTCTGAAGATTCTAAAACTGTTTGAATCATGTCTGTGAGTATGACAGAACGTATGTAGCAGGCAAAACCCCAAGGACTGTTTTTGGGGTCTCTGTCTTTTCACTGAGTTCTCATTGATTAGGAAGCTGTTTTCAGTTCCTACCGCTTCCACTGGATGTCACCAGTCTTTGGAATTTTGTTGACGTTATTTATTTGTGCAATGAAGAAGTAGGCCATCTAGGAACTGGGGAACATTGTTGAGAGAGCGCAAGACGTGAAAAGTAGCGTTGGTTTGTTGTCTTCCCGTATTGAACACAGATAGACCCGTCTATAATTTGATCGATTATTAACGTTTAAAAATACCTAAAGTTGTATTACAAAAGTAGTTTGAAATATTTTGGCAAAGTTTATAGGCAACTTTTGAAATATTTTGTAGTGACGTTGAGTTTTTTTGGAAGCTGTTTTTTTCTGGATCAAACACGTCAAATAAATGGACATTTGGATATATATGGACGGAATTAATCGAACAAAAGGACCAATTGTGATGTTTATGGAACATATTGGAGTGCCAACAAAAGAAGCTCGTCAATGCATATTTTATATTTTATTTTGTGCATTTTGTGTAGCGCCTGCAGGGTTGAAATATGCTACCCTCTTTGTTTACTATTCTGCTATCATCAGATAATAGCTTCTTCTGCTTTCGTCGAAAAGCATTTTTTTAATCTGACATGTTGTCTGGATTCACAACGAGTGTAGCTTTAATTGAGTTGTTTACATGTGTGATTTAATGAAAGTTAGATTTTTATATATTTTTTTAAAAATTTGCCGAGCTGCATATACTGCATTGGTATAGGGGACGCAACCGTCCCCTATACCATAAGAAGTTAAGGACAATGAAGTCAAGGTATTGGAGTGACCATCACAAAGCCCTGACCTCAATCCTATAGAACATTTGTGGGCTGAACTGAAAAAGAGTGTGCGAGTAAGGAGGCCTACAAACCTGACTCTGTTACACCAGCTCTGTTTGGAGGAATGGGCCAAATTTCACCCAACTTATTGTGGGAAGCTTGTGGAAGTCTGCCTGAGATGTTTGACCCAAGTTAAACAATTTAAAGGCAATGCTACCAAATACTAATTGAGTGTATGTAAACTTCTGACCCACTGGGAATGTGATAAAAGCTGAAATAAATCATTATCTCTACTATTATTCTGACATTTAACATTCTTAAAATAATGTGGTGATCCTAACTGACCTAAGACAGGATTAAATGCAGGCATTTTGAAAAACATTTGAAAAACATTCGACTTCAACTGTATATCCCTCATCTCCATACATTGAAAGCTCTCTCACAACCCCTACTCACAGAAATACATTGTTTCTGGGATATGCAACCAGTTCCTTTCTCACTCATTGCCACACCAAAAAAGACACACCACACCATCCATCTCATTACATCCACACGTACTGTGCCTTCTGTTTACTGTGTTTTTATCTCCACCATGTTTAATTGGATATATTTTAAAATAGATAGAAAAGCTATATTTTGCTGTTGTATTATTACAATCCATAACATCATTATTTGCCTCCTCTATGAGAATTTTGTAATTTTTAGAATAGCCATGGAGTAGTCTTTGTGTCTCTGAAAAACTGGTTATCAATATACAGTTTATCGACCACGCGAGTTATGCATTTCCCTTAATTCCCATTTCAATTAATTTTCCTTGAAAATTGGATACAGAACTTTGCGATGTTCTGCAATTTCCTTCGGGAACTGGTCAGTCATGCCTATTTTTGGGCCAAGTCTTTTACCCAGAAATGTAACCATTATTTTATCTTTAAAGAAAGCAAATTTGGCAACAATTGGGCGTTCATACCTCTACCATCTCTGTCCAAAGCGGTGTACAAGTTCCAAAAGTACCAAAATTTAGAAAATAATTGCATTTGTAAGTTATATGGTAGTAGTATAAAACACCACGTCTGTAATAGTGCTGTGTGTAGCTGGTGCAGAGGAGTCAGCAGATATGTTTAATAAGCGTAATTTACTCAAATATTCACAAATACAACACAATAAATCGAGCCCAAAGTAACGGACCGTATTACAAACAAACAATCACTCATAAACAACCATGGGTGAACAGAGGGTTAAATAATGAACAATTAATTGGGGGATTGAAACCAGGACAAAAGGACAAAACAAATGGAAAATGAAAAGTGGATCGGTGATGGCTAGAAGGCCGGTAACGACAACCGCTGAACACCGCCCGAACAAGGAGAGGTCGTGACAATATCCCCCCCCCCTTGATGTGCGGCTCCAGCAGCGCGCCGACACCAACCGCGGGGACGATCCGGAGGACGAGGGGAAGGGCGATCCGGATGGAGACGGTGGAACTCCCGCAGCAACGAAGGGTCCAAGGTGTCCTCCACCGGCACCCAGAATCTCTTCTCTGGACCGTCTCTTCTCCCACTCCACGAGGTACTGAAGACCCCTCCCTCGCCCGACGCCTCGAGTCCAGGATGGCTCGAACAGCATACGCCGGGACCCCTTCGATGTCCAGATTCCTGGAGTGGACCAACCACCACCGGCCTGAGGAGAGACACATGGAACGAGGAGTTAATACGGTAATCTGGGGGAAGCTGTAACCTGTAGCATACATTTTTCAGTCTCCCCACATCCTTGTTTACTCTCTCCACCTGCCCATTACTTTCGGGGTGAAAATCTGAGGTGAGGCTGCCCGAGACACCAGATGTTCCATGAATGCCCTCCAGACCCTGGACATGAACTGGGGACCCCGATCAGAGACTATATCCTCAGGCACCCCGTAGTTCCGGAAGACGTCCGTGAACAGGGCCTCCGCAGTCTGTAGGGCCGTAGGGAGACCGGGCAAAGGGAGGAGACGGCAGAACTTAGAAAACCGATCCACAATGACCAGGATTGCGGTGTTGCCCTGTGAGGGAAGAAGATCCACCGACTGGTGCGACCACGGCCGTTGTGGAACGGGTAGGGGTTGTAACTTCCCTCTGGGCAGGTGCCTGGAAGCCTTGCACTGGGCGCACACCGAGCAGGAGGAAACATAAACCCTCATGGCCTTGGCCAAGGTGGACAACCAGTACTTCCCTTATTTGAAAAGAAGGCACAGGGGCGGAGCTTCGGTGGCGTACCCCAGCACTGAGAGAGCACGGCTCCTATCCCAGCCTAGTGGAGCGGTGGCCTCCCTAATAAGCCCTGACCCTTATGGTCAACTATCTAGGGCATGCACAGGGAAGGGCATATCCACAGGAACAAGGGGGATCCCCAAACTATGGGCAAATGAAAGGTAAATAAAATTCCCAGCTGTGCCTGAATCTACGAGCGCCTTATGCTGGGAATGTGGGGAAAACTCAGGAAATTGAATAAACACACACATGTGAGCAACAGGGGGCTCTGAGTGAGCCTGGTGCCGACTCACCTGGGGTGACACGATAGTGCCCTGCCTGCTGCCTTGACTCCCTGAGGAAACCCCCCAGCACCGACCAGCAGTGTGCCCTCTGTGGCCACAGATGGTGCAGGGAATGGCCCCCCTCGGTCGCCCTAAGGGCAGCACCTCCCAGCTCCATGGGCTGGGGATGGAACTGACAGGCCCCGATCTGGACATCCGCCGGTAGCCAGCAGGTTCACCAGCTGGTCCAAAGTGAGGGTGGTGTCTCGGCAGGCCAACTCCCGACGGATATACTCGCGCAGAGTGCACTGGTTGTGATCGATCAAGGCCCTGCCGCTCCATCCCACGCTGGCGCAATTTGGGAGAGTTGTAGCAAAGACCAGCATTCCAAATCATCCTTAGTATGGGTTAAAAGAGGAGCAAAGTTGGATTGAAAAAGGTTTTCAAATCTGATTGTGACATGTACCCCGAGATAAATAAAACTATTGTGAGCAATTTTAAATGGCAAGTTATGTAAAGGGAAATTTTTTGGTGGCCATATTCAGCGGCATCAATTAGCTTTTACTGAGATTCAGTTTTTACTCTGATAAGTGACCGAAGGATGCAAAAGTGGCAAGGGTAGCAGGAACAGAGACAGAAAGTAAAAATAAATAATCTGCATATAAGGAGTGTTTGGGTTCGTGTCCGTATCTGACTATACCTTTGATGAGGGGGTTGGTGCGAAGTGTTATTGCAAGTGGTTCTATGGCGAGGGCAAACAGTAAGGGACTTAAAGGCCAACCCTGGCGTGTCGATCGTTGCAAATGGAAGCAGTCTGATTGAGTGTTATAAGTCCTGACAGAGTTTGAGGGAATGAGTACAGAAGTCTTATCCAAGCCATGAATTTGGAGCCAAAGGCAAATTTACTTAGAGTGTATAAAAGTTATTTCCATTGCACCCGATCAAACGCTTTCTCCGCATCCAGGGATAAAATGGCTTCTGAGGTATTGATGACAGAAGGATTATATATAATATTAAATAATCGTCGAAGATTGAAGATTTAGTGTCTATTTATAATAAATCCGGTTTGATTCGGTGAGATAATTGATGGGAGGACTGTTTCAAGATGCATTGCCAGAAGTTTGAATTTTATAGTCAACATTTAGCAGGCTAATTGGACGGTATAGGATGCACAGTAAAGAGGGTCTTTTTTTTTTAAGAATAAGACAAATGGTTGCCTGAGTCAGAGTCTGTGGAAGAGCACCATTTACAAATGCTTCATTGTATATTTAAATTAATTAAAATAAGGGCTATTTTGGAGATAAACTTTTTATAAAACTCTGCTGAGTAGCCGTTAGGCTCTGAGCTTCTCCCGGATTGGAGGGAATTGACAGCATTAGACAATTCTTCAAAAGTGATCGGCTGCTCTAATTTGTTAACCAAATCCCAGCTGACAGAAGGCACAGCAAGTGAGTGGAAGAAATCATCCAATTCCATTGTGTCCACTTTACTTTCAGAAGTATATAGGGACTGGTAAAATCTCTTGAACTCACCATTGATCCCCCTAGAATCTAATGATATCCCAGATGATGTACGAATTTTAGGAATCTGAAATGATGATGATAGTTGACGTAACTTGTGAGCTAATAATTGACAAGCAGTTCAGTGACCTGGTCTGTTAATAATGTGTACGGGGTGCGTAATCGGTGGCAGGGAAGTCAGACGCATGGGAGCAGAACTTGGTAATAGCCGGAGCAGTTTATTAGCAAAACCCATGGCATAAAAATAACAAGAATAATTGGGTTCAAAAACCCGTCGCGCACCAAACAACACGTGCACAAGCACTTACAATAAACAATCCCACACAAAGACACGGGGGGGGACAGAGGATTAAATACACAACAAATGATTGAGGGAATTGAAACCAGGTGTGAGGAAAAACAAGACAAAACACATGGAAAATGAAAAGTGGATCGATGATGGCTAGAAGACCGAACAAGGAGAGGACCCAACCTCGGCGGAAGTCATGACATAATGTGTCAAATTCTGCTTGCAGAGTTAAACGTTCCTTATAAATATCCGGGGATGGTGAAACGGCATGAATGTCATCCAATTGGGCAATACAGCGTGTTAACATATATAGCCTATCCCTTTTCAGTTTGTTCTCATTTGCGGTGTAGGAAATAATTTCACCTCTGATATAAGCTTTTAAAGTTTCGCAGAAAGTAAATGCAGAGATGTTTGGGGTTCTATTTGTAATCATGAAAAAGTCAATTTGACTCAAAACAAAATTGACGGTGTTCATTGCTGAGCAGATTGTCAACATTTTGAAAGGCTACTTTCATAGCAACAGGGGCGTGGTCAGATACAACAATTGGATTATATGAACATGAAGATATGGAATGGAGGAGTTTGTCTACAAGGAAGTAGTCTATGCGCGTAAAAGTGTGATGAACTGATGAGAAAAAAGAGTATGCTTTTCCAGCTGGATTAAACATTCTCCAAGGATCTGAATCTGCAAATTCAGACATAAAGGTTCGGACAACTCTGGTTGAGGTTGATAAAGTTTAGTGGATGATTGATCCACTCTCCCCAACTGAGATGCAAGCAAAACCCTAAATACAAAACAAAAATTAAAGCAAAGCATGATAACTCATACTCTGTGCTACCTGAGATTTGTGACCATTTAACTAGAGTAATCCAAACATACATAGATTGGTCCCTAACAGAGTCTGAGGAAAACTAACCTTGGTTAAGAGAGGTTTAATAGCAATACAGATGGTAAAGCTATGACTGAACCATGAAAACAGCCCGATACTGGCATTAGCGGCGGCAACCTGGACTAGATTTTTATTTATTTTCAAGAATGACATTCAAATGTCGATGAACCCAGCAAAATTGGATTCGCTAGCAAAAATATTGGCTTCGCCTGCTAACCAACCATTTGTTCCACACCATGAGGTACAACAGCCACTTTCTTGTTGATGAAATCTGCCGCTAAAGCCAGGTCCTCAAATCTGTGCGTAGAGCTGTCCGGTAAAGTCAGTCTCAGGACTGCCGGGTAGATGAGGCCGAACTTCACGCCCGGGCAGGCGCGTAGCTGGCGCTTCACAGCTCCAAAGCTAGCCCGCTTCCTAGCCATGGCTGTGGTGTAGTCCGCAAATATCGAGACCCTTTTACCCTTATAGAGGTATACATCATCCCACCAAGGATAAACAAGCAATGAAATGCCAGTACTGGCGACATCGTGTGGAAGCTGTAGGCATTGTAAACGGGACTCTTATCTATTTTCTCTTGCCATAGACAATACATAGACTGGCGGATGAATACTTTTTGTGTGTTTTTTGTGAACAGTTTTCCTTGGGATTTTACTCCTAAACACGTTCTGTTATAGCCACAGACATGATTTAACCAGTTTTAGAGACTTCAGAGTGTTTTCTATCCACATATACTACTCATTTGCACATACTATATTCCTGGCATGAGTAGCAGGACGTTGAAATGTTGCGCGATTTTTAACAAAAAGCTGCGAAAATTCTCAGCATCCATAACATCTTTGACCATTGATATCTCTGACCTGAGATTGGTAGAGAGAGAGTCAATTTAGCTGAAAATATCGGTTTTGAGGGTGCCTATCAGGGATTGTAGCATCCCCACAGTCAATGTTTCCATGGGGCCGGCATTAGCAGTGTCCGGTGGCGGGGGTGAATCAGGAGAGGGCGCGGGCTTCTGCGGCCTGCTCTTGCAGACACCGTTTTTGGCCGGGTAGACAACATTACAAACGTACATTTCTCAAACCTGATCTGAATTATTTAGGTGTCTCTTCAGATGCCTGGCCAAACAGAAATATATACAATTTTGCAATGTTAAATGTCTGAATTTGGTCACTAACTCAGGTGCGATAGGGAAACACGTTCTACATCCTTGGCCATTCCCGGTGGTGAAAATAGTAAATCGTCTGTGTCTGTAGAAGAGTTACATTTTAGGTTCCCCATAGGTTCCCCTGTCACTCTCCATCATGTTTGGGTGTTGCTTGTTTTCGTAATATTTGTAGAGCACAGGGATTTTACATCTACATTTGTATTATACTCTAATGAGAGAGGTGACAAATAGAGAGACAATAAACAATAATTTTTCACTGGATGAGGGGCAGGTCTGTGGTGGAATCGTTTATATTTCTTCAAAACAATCTAACTTTATTATTTAATTACTGCAGTAATGGAGTTGGTCGGTAATCACCCCTGAAGGTGATCACTGAGAACTCAACGAGCTGGTTTGAGCCACAGCATTTTATAGCAAAGTCCATCCTCCTTCAGTCTACATGACAACAACAGATGTATGGAATGGTTCACAAGGTTTTGTATGAAAGATAATTATATATTTCACAGCAGACAGTATCTCATTTTGTGGAGAACAGGGTCTGGCCCTTGAGTCATCTTACCCTGATACTGTATAAAACAGAAACATTAACCTCTTGAAGCTAGAGGGCAGTATTTTTATTTTTGGAAAAATATCGTTCCCAAAGTAAACTGCCTATTTCTCAGGACCAGAATCTAGAATATGCATATAATTGACAGCTTGGGATAGAAAACACTCTAAAGTTTCCAAAACTGTAAAGATATTGTCTGTGAGTACAACAGAACTGATATTGCAGGCGAAATCCTGAGAAAAATCCAATCAGGAAGTGACTCTTAATTTGAAACCCCTGTCTTTCTATGCATCCCTGTTGCCCATTGAAAGGGATATCAACCAGATTCCTTTTTCTGTGGCTTCCCTAAGGTGTCTGCAGGCTTTAGACGTAGTTTCGGGCCTTTATTTTGAAGAATGAGCGTAAACATCCACATTGCGTAAGTGATCAGTTGTTGGCTCTCAGTGTGATTTCTGCGCTAAACAGAGAGGTAGCCATTTTTCCTCCCGGTCTTAGTGAAAAGGCAACTATCCACGTTGATATATTATCGAATAGGTATTTGAAAAACACCTTGAGGATTGATTATAAAAAACGTTTGCCATGTTTCTGTCGATATTATGGATATAATGTGGAATTGTTATCTGCGTTGGCTTGACCGCTATTTCCGGTGGATTCATAGGCATTAACGCATCAAACTAACGGAGGTATTTCGATATAAAAAATATCTTTATGGAACAAAAGGAACATTTGCTGTCTAACTGGGAGTCTCGTGAGTGAAAACATCCGAAGCTCATCAAAGGTAAACGATTAATTTGATTGCTTTTCTGATTTTCGTGACCAAGTTACCTGCCGCTAGGTGTACATAATGTTTTGCTAAATATCGATAAACTTACACAAACGCTTGTATTGTTTTCGACGACAGGGTGATTTACAAAAGGCTAAGCTGTGTTTCTTTATATTTCACTTGTGATTTCATGAATATTTTCTAGTAAGATTATTTGACTCCAAGAGGTTAACTCATGCTCTGGAATGTCGTATCAACCAAAGACATCGTAAATCTTCTAGAGGCCCATCCTCAGTAGAACACACACAGATGAGCGTTCTAACAACCCCTTATTCTGTTGCATAAAACAACCATTTGTTGCAATAACAGCATTATGACATAATCTTGTAATTTCCACCATAGGTCGCAGGGGATATACAGTAGAGGTGCATCCCAAATGACAACCTATTCCCTATTTAGTCCACTAATTACCAACATACTGGGCTTGTAGGAGTCCTAAACATGAAGCAGCAATCAGCAACATCGAGCTGCTGCTGCAGTACACAGGCACTCGAGCGTGTGCACACACACAGACACACACACACACTTGTTATGTCTGACTGAGGAAACTAAGAGGTTTTCACTCTGCATTACAGGTGAAAGAGTTCCTAAACCTAATTGTAATGTTCTACTGTTTGTAAATCTGGTCATTCTTACTCCTGGATTATGTCCATATCAAAGGCATATGAGAGCCAAAGTACTAGCTCAGATAGACAAGCCATATTTGTTCAAGATCTTTTCAAAACGTATCATTTAGCTGACAGTTCACCGTCAAAATGGAATGGATAATGGCTTTACTAATGGCTTTACTACAAACCATTATTTGGCCATGTCACCCTGGTGCTCTGTTTTAAAGGTGAAAACTGATGGACTGCTCCTTTAAGCTCAGAAGAGACCGGCTGTCAGGGAGCTCACAGCTTTAGTTAACAACCTCTTGGTGACTGAGAGGGAGACGTGGAGCTGAATGGCTCTGGATGTTTGGCTTGATGTTTGGCTTGAACTCCATTTGTGTCTCCAGTCAGCAGACAGAGCAGTAATCCAGCACAGAGCCAGGGTACAGATATCAATAGTGTGCGTTAGGAAGCTGTGGAGTGAGACTGTTTGTCATGCTTGAGGAGAGCTGCTCTACATTTCTACTCTCTGATTTCCCCTGGAGGGAGAGAAGGGTTCCGACATATACACACTCTCTCCTCTTGACTATTAGATTAGCTCAGTGTTATTCATCCTTATTGGATCAGTGTTCATGCCCAGACCAGAATAGCCTCACGCTTTCCCTCTGTGTGTGTGTGTGTGTTTCAAGTTTTGTAAGTTGTATGTACGGGGTACACATGGTATACACCGTCCAACAAAATGCTTACTGTCAGGTTCTTTCTCAACAATAAAAAATAATAAAAGTTAAGAATACAAACATAAAATGGGATGTGTCCATGTCTGTGAGGGTGTGTGTATGAGTGAGTGTGTCACGTTCTGACCATCGTTCTTGTGTGTTTTCCTTGTTTTAGTGTTGGTCAGGACGTGAGCTGGGTGGGCATTCTATGTTGTGTGTCTGGTTTGTCTATTTCTATGTTTGGCCTGATATGGTTCTCAATCAGAGGCAGGTGTTAGTCATTGTCTCTGATTGGGAACCATATTTAGGTAGCCTGTTTTGTGTTGGGTTTTGTGGGTGGTTGTCTCCTGTGTCAGTGTTTGTACCACACGGGACTGTTTCGGGTTTTCATGGTTCTTGTTTTGTAGTCTATTTCATGTATAGTTTCGTTATTAAAAAGAACCATGAATTATAACTACGCTGCGTCTTGGTCCGATCCCTGCTACAACTCTTCTTCAGAGGAAGAAGAGTACCGTTACAGAGTGCATGTGTGCCAAAGTGCAGGAGAATCAGAGCAGGTGGTCAGTCCAGTTCAAGTGTTCAGCAGTCTGATGGCTTGTAGAAACAAACAGTCTCTGAGCCTGTTGGTATCAGACCTCATGCTCCGATACCATCTGCACAACTGTAAAGGAGTGAACAGAGCAATTTCCATACTAGGCCATGATGCAGCCGGTCAGGACACTCTTGATGGTGCAGTAGTAGTATTTGCAAAGGTCCCGGGGTGGCATGCCAAATTTCATCAGCCACCTTTGGAAGTAGAGATGTTATAGCACCTTCTTGACAAGAGTGGTGGTGTTGTTGGTCCATGTCAAGTACTCAGTGATGTGGTTGCCGAGGAACTTAAAATGACTGACTCTCTCTACTGCAGTTCCAGTAATGTGGATCAGGCATGTTCCCTCCTCTGCATTCTTATGTCAACAATCAACTCTGACGTTGAGGGAGAGGTTGTTGTCCTGGCACCACAATGCCAGTTCACTTAACTCCTCCCTATAGACTGATTATAGACTGATACGTCGTTGTTGGTTATCAGGCCTACAACTGTGGTGTCGTCGGCAAACTTGGTGATGGAGTTGGTGTTGTGCAAACCATGCAGTCGTGGGTGAACAGGAATTACAGCAGAGGGATGAGGACCCCCTAGGGGGCCCGTGTTACTGACAGTTGTGGCTCCTTTGCGTGATGTATTGTTGTCTACCTTCTTGGTCTTTGTGCTGTTGTCTGTGCCAAATAATGTTTGTCCCATGTTGTGCTTCTACCATGTTGTGTTGATACCATGCTGTGTTGTTGCCTTAGGTCTCTCTTTATGTAGTGTTGTGTTGCCTCTCTCGTCATGATGTGTGTTTAGTCCTAGATTTATATTTTATTATGTTTTTTTAATTTTTACCGCCCCCGGCCCCGCAGGAGGCCTTTTGCCCATTGGTAGGCCATCATTGTAAACAAGAATTTGTACTTAACTGACTTGCCTATTAAATAAAGGTTAAATATAAATAAAAAAAGAGTCAGTGTGGAGGTGTTGTTGCCAATCCTCACAGCATGTGGTCTGCCCATCAGGAAGTCCAGGATCCAGTTGCAGAGGGTGGTGTCCAGAACCCGTGCTCTGAGCTTTGTGTCAAGGTTGGAGGGAACAATAGTGTTCAATGCTGAACTGTTGTCAATGAACATCATTCTCACATACAGTGCCTTCAGAAAGTATTCATTCCCCTTGACTTATTCCACTGTGTTGTGTTACAGCCTGAATTCCAAATGTAAAGTTTCACCATTTACACATTACCAAGTGACCAAGTGAAAATATGTTTCTAGACAATTTAGCAAATGTATTGAAAATGAATACAGAAATATCTAATCTACATAAGTATTCACACCCCTTTGCTATGACATTCCAAATTGAGGTCAGGTGCATCCAATTTCCTTTGATATGAAACACTAAAGCATGCATGAGAGCACCAGCTGTTACGGACGACTTTGTGCAATACCTTTAAACAGACGGATTACCAGGATATGTACTCATAGCATGCGCGGAACAATTGGCAAGTCTCTTCACTGACATTTTCAACCACTCCCTGACCGAGTCTGTAATACCTACAGACGACCATAGTCTCTGTGCCCAAGGAAGCGAAGGTAACCTGCCTAAATGACTACCGCCCCGTATCGGTAGCCATGAAGTTCTTTGAAAGGCTGGTCATGGCTCACATCAACACCATCATCCCGGAAACCCTGGACCCAATCCAGTTCGCATACCACTTCAACAGATCCACAGATGATGCAATCTCAATCGCACTCCACACTTCCCTTTCCCACCTGGACAAAATGAACACCTATGGGAGAATGCTGTTCATAGACTACAGCTCAGTGTTCTACACCATAGTGCCCACAAAGCTCATCACCAAGCTAAGGACACTGGGACTAAACACCCCCTCTGCAACTGGATCCTGGACTTCTTGACGGGCCACCCCAAGGTGGTAAGGGTAGGCAACAACACATCTGCCACGCTGATCCTCAACATGGGGGTGCGTGCTTAGTCCCCTCCTATACTCCCTGTTCACCCACGACTGTGTGGCCAAGCTCGACTCTAACACCATCATTAGGTTTGCTGACGACACAACGGTGGACAACAACCTCTCCCTCTACATGAGAAAAACAAAGAATATGATCGTGGACTACAGGAAAAGGAGGGCCCCCATTCACATCGACGGGGCTGTAGTGGAGCAAGTCAAGAGTTTCACGTTCCTTGGTGTCCACATCACCAACAAACTGTCATCATCATCCAAACACACCAATAACGTTGTGAAGAGTGCATGACAATGCCTTTTCCCCCTCAGGAGACTGACAAGATTTGGCATGGGTCCCCAGATCTTCAAAAAGTTATACAGCTGCAACATCAAGAACATCCTGACTGGTTTCATCACCGCCTGGTATGGCAACTGCTTGGCATTGAACCGTAAATTGCTACAGAGGGTAATGCATACAGCCCAGTACATTACTGGGGCCAAGCTTCCTGTCATCCAGTACCTATATACTAGGCAGTGTCAGTGGAAGGCACAAACAACTGCCAATCACCCAAGTCATAGACTGTTCACACTGGTAGAGCATGGCAAGCGGTACCGGTGCACCAAGTCTAAGTCCAAAAGGCTCCTGAACAACTTTTACCCCCAAGCCATAAGACTACTGAACAATTAATCAAATGTACACAAGGACTATTTACATTGACCCCCCATTTGTTTTACAATGTTGCTACTCGCTGTGTATTATCTATGCATAGTCAATTTACCACTACCTACATGTACAAATTACCTTGACTAACCTGTAACCCCGCACATTGACTCAGTACCGGTATCCCTTGTATATAGCCTCTATTGTTCTTTTATTGTGTTACTTTTTTATTTTATTTATTTATCCCTATTTCTTCAACTGCATTTTTAGTTAAGGGCTTGTAAGTAAGCATTTCATGGTAAAGTCACCTGTTGTATTTGGCACGTGACAAATAACATTTGATTTGATTATACTTGAGCGGTCACAACAACTTGATTGGAAAATTCTAATGTTTCGACATGATTTAGAAAGAAACACCCATGTCTATATAAGGTCCCACAGTTTACAGCGCATGTCAGAGGAGAAACTATACAATGAAGTCGAAGGAACTGACCATAGATGTCCGAGATAGATTTGGAATGAGACATATATCTGGGAAAGGG
Source organism: Oncorhynchus gorbuscha (assembly GCF_021184085.1). Taxonomy (NCBI): domain Eukaryota; kingdom Metazoa; phylum Chordata; class Actinopteri; order Salmoniformes; family Salmonidae; genus Oncorhynchus; species Oncorhynchus gorbuscha. Next base: position 30,979,535 of record NC_060176.1, on the reverse strand, counting down.
TATAAAACTATTTATTGAGTGTTGAAAGTTTCCAAGAGCACAGTGGTCTTCATCATAGGGAAATTGAAAAATATTATACTACCCAGACTCTGCCTATAGCTGGCCGTCTGACCAAACTGAGCAACCGGGCAAGAAGGACCTTGGTAAGGGAGGTGGCCAAAAACCCAATGACCACTCTAACAGAACAAAGAGTTCCTTGCCTGAGATGGGAGAACCTGCCAGAAGGACAACAGACTCTACAGCACTTTACCAATCTGAGCTTTATGGGAGTTTGCAAATAGTCAAGGTGTCTGTGGTCTGATGAGAGATGTCTGGAGAAAATCAGGCACATCTCTTCACCCGTCTAGCATCATCCTTGCCGTGAAGCATGGTGGTGGCAGCATCATGCTATGGGGATGCTTTTCAGTGGCAGGAAGTGTGAGACTGGTAAGGATAGAGGGAACATTGAATGAAGCCAAACACAGGCAAGTCCTTGATAAGAAACTACTTCAGAGTGCAAACTACCTTAGACTGGGGGCGAAGATTAACGTTTCCACAGGACAATGACCCCAAATAGACAGCCAAAGTATTGCTGGAATTGCTTCAGAACAAGAATGTGAAAGTCCATGAGTGGCCCAGACAAAGTCCAGCCTTGAATCCCGTTGAAAATCTGTGGAAAGACTTGAAGATTGCCTTTCACAACCGCTCCCCATCTAACTTAACAGAGCTTGAGAAAATCTGCAAGGAAAGAATTCAGATGTGAAAAACTGATACAGATATACCCAAGATGAGTCAAAGCTGTAATCATCGCCAAAGGTGCTTCTACAAAGTATTGACTCGGGTGTGAGTGGTTATGTAAATGAGATATTTCTGTATTTAATGTTCAATACATTTGCAAACATTTAAAAAAAACATGTTTTCACTTTGTCATTATGGGGTATTGTGTGTAGATGTTTGGGGTAAAAAAAATCAGGCTGTAACACAACAAAATGTGGAATAAGTCAAGGGGTATGCTTTTTTGTTAAACAAAACTTTTTTTCTGGAAGGTACTACACCACGCACAGACCCCCCTCGCACACTCAATGTTGTCGAGATACGTTGAGTTTCCATGTAGGTCTACTTGGCGGCAAAACTGTGAGGCCAGCTGTATAGCCTATTTCTGTCTATGAGTCTTTTTTATTAAAGAATGTGAAACAATGTTGTTTCTGTTTCATCACCTTCATTAAGTCATGCATAGCTTTTCTTTATGTGGCCTAAAATAAATGTGTTCATATGGGAATAATATATTCTCTAGGTTATAGCATACCGAAGTTTGATCAGTTAGGGGAAAAAAGATTTTATGCAGACAAAATGTATCTGGTAAAGGCCTGACATTTATTTAAAAAAAGATTCTCACATATAGAAATTAAACAACTGTGATTTTAAAGACACAAAATAACAATAGTTTATGTGTAATGAACTTCGTCTGTTGTTTGTAGAAAGTCAGACCGAAATGCAGCGTGTAGGTTACTCATGACTTTTTAATGAAGAAAATACGGTACATGAAATAACTGAAAAATACGAAAACAACAAACAAGTGAAACTAATTACAGCCTATCTGGTGACTAACACAAAGACAGGTACAATCACCCACGAAATACAACGTGCACTCAGGCTACCTAAATACGGTTCCCAATCCGAGACAACTAGAATCAGCTGACTCCAATTAGGAATCGCCTCAGGCAGCCAAGCCTAACTAGACACACCCCTAATAATACACACTCCCAATTAATACAAACCCTAATACGAAATACAACATATAAACCCATGTCACACCCTGGCCTACCCAAACATATAACAAAAACACAAGATACAATGACCAAGGCGTGACAGACCCCCCCCCCCCTAAGGTGCGGACTCCGGGACGCACCTCAAGAGCATAGGGAGGGTCCGGGTGGGCGTCTGTCCATGGTGGCGGTTCTGGCTCGGGACGTGGACCCCACTCCATAAATGTCCTAGTTCCTCCCCTTCGCGTCCTAGGATAATCCACCCTCTCCGCCGACCATGGCCTAATAGTCCTCACCCTGATCCCCACATAACTGAGGGGCAGCTCGGGACCGAGGGGCAGCTCGGGACCGAGGGGCAGCTCGGGATAGAGGGGCAACTCGGGATAGAGGGGCAACTCGGGATAGAGGGGCAACTCGGGATAGAGGGGCAACTCGGGATAGAGGGGCAACTCGGGATAGAGGGGCAACTCGGGACAGCGGGGCAGCCCGGGACAGAGGGGCAGCCCGGGACAGAGGGGCAGCCCGGGACAGAGGGGCAGCCCGGGACCGAAGCAGCCCGGTACTGAGAGGAAGCTCGGTACTGAGAGGAAGCTCGGTACTGAGAGGAAGCTCGGTACTGAGAGGAAGCTCGGTACTGAGAGGAAGCTCGGTACTGAGAGGGAGCTCGGTACACAGAGGGAGCCTAGTACAGAGAGGGAGCCTAGTACTGAGAGGAAGCTCAGTACTGAGAGGAAGCTCAGGCAGGTAGTAGGCTCCGGTAAATCCTGGCTGGCTGGTGGACCTGGATGATTAAGGTTGTCTGGCCGATCTAGAAGATCTTGGTAGGCTGGCACTTCTGGCGGATCCTGGCAGACTGGCACTTCTGACGGATCCTGGCAGACTGGTGACGCTGGGCCGACTGGCGGCGCTGGGCAGACAGGAGACTCCGGCAGCACAGGAGAGGAGAAAGGCTCTGGATGCGCTGAACAGGCGAGGCGCACTGGACGCGCTGGGCCGACTGGGAGCACTGGTGGCGCTGGACAGACAGGAGACTCCGGCAGCGCAGGAGAGGAGAACAGCTCTGGTTGCGCTTAACAAGCGGGAGACTCCGGCAGCGCAGGAGGGGAGAAAAGCACTGGCTGTGCTGAACAGGCGATGCGCACTGGACGCGCTGGGCCGACTGGGAGCACTGGTGGCGCTGGACAGACAGGAGACTCCGGCAGCGCAGGAGGGGAGAAAAGCACTGGCTGCGCTGAACAGGCGAGGCGCACTGGAGGCCTGGTGCGTGGTGCTGGAACTGGTGGTACTGGCGCGAGGACACGCACAGGAAGCCTGGTGTGGGGAGCTGCTACCGGAGGACTGGTGTGTAGAGGTGGCTCTGGATAGACCGGACCGTGCAGGCGCACTGGAGCTCTAGAGCACCGAGCCTGCCCAAGCTTACCTGGCTCGATGCCCACTCTAGCCCGGCCAATAGGAAGGGCTGGTATGAGTCGCAGCGGGTTCTGCACCCGCACTGGAAACACCGTGCGCTCCATAGCATAACACGGTGCCTGCCCGGTCTCTCTAGCCCAACGGTGAGCACAGGGAGTATGCACAGGTTTCCTACCTGGCATAACCATTCTCCCTTTTAGCCCCCCCAATACATTTTTTGGGGTGACTTTCCGGTTTCCAACCGCGTCGCAGTGCTGCCTCCTCATACTCACGCCTCTCCGCTTTAGCTACTTCTATTTCCTCCTTGGGACGGCGATATTCTCCCGGCTGCGCCCAGGGTCCCTTTCCGTCTAATATCATCTCCCAAGACCAGAAGTCCTCATATTGCTGCTCCTCACAATTAACAGAGAGAGTAGGCTCAGGTCTGACCCTGTTACCTTCAGTTTTCGCTCTGTATAGCAATGCTTTCCTTCTCGATTCCATACGTGTATAGCCCTCTTCGCATTGCTGTAGGGAATCCCAGGCGGGCTCCTGCACACGCCCTGGGTCAGCCGCCCACCTGTCGATTTCTTCCCACGTAGTATAATCCATATCGTCCTCCTTCAGATCCTGCCAGTTCACACGCTGCTCGGTCTGTGAATCGTGGTGGGTGATTCTGTAATGAACTTCGTCTGTTGTTTGTAGAAAGTCAGACCGAAATGCAGCGTGTAGGTTACTCATGACTTTTTAATGAAGAAAATACGGTACATGAAATAACTGAAAAATACGAAAACAACAAACGAGTGAAACTAATTACAGCCTATCTGGTGACTAACACAAAGACAGGTACAATCACCCACGAAATACAACGCGCACTCAGGCTACCTAAATACGGTTCCCAATCCGAGACAACTAGAATCAGCTGACTCCAATTAGGAATCGCCTCAGGCAGCCAAGCCTAACTAGACACACACCTAATAATACACACTCCCAATTAATACAACCCTAATACGAAATACAACATATAAACCCATGTCACACCCTGGCCTACCCAAACATATAACAAAAACACAAGATACAATGACCAAGGCGTGACATTATGATTAAACGATTAGGCTATACTGGGCACTCACCGTCATTATTATTATTGTCACACCCTGGCCTTAGTTATCTTTGTTTTCTATATTATTTTGGTTAGGTCAGGGTGTGACATGGGGGATTTATGTGTTTTTCCCTAGTCTAGGGTTTTTTGTATGTTTATGGGGCTGTTTCCTTTCTAGGTAGTTTGTATGTCTATGGTTGCCTAGATTGGTTCTCAATTAGAGGCAGCTGTCTATCGTTGTCTCTGATTGGGAACCATATTTAGGCAGCCATATTCTGTGGGTACTTTGTGGGTGGTTGTTTCCTGTCTTTGTGTTATCTGCACCAGATAGGATGTTTTGGGTTTTTGCCACGGTTGTTATTTTGTATTTGTGTAGTGTTCACATTATCGTATTTTAGTAAACATGTTGAACACAAAATACGCTGCATTTTGGTCCTCCTCTCCTTCGATGGAAGAAAACCGTTACAGAACCACCCACCACAACAGGACCAAGCAGCGTGGTAACGGGCAGGAGAGGCAGCAATGTCAGGATTTCTGGACATGGGAGCAGAATCTGGACTATAGACAGGTGGGCGGTCGACCCAGGGAGAGTGCCGGAGCCCGCCTGGGATTCGCTGGAGCAGTGTGAGGAGGGTTACAGGAGAATGGAGTTGGAGAAACGAGCACGGCGGCGCGGTAGGAAGCCCAGGAGTCAGCCCCAAAAATGTATTGGGGGGGCACACAGGGAGTATGGCAAAGCCAGGTAGGAGACCTGCGCCAACTTCCTGTGCTTTCTGGAGAGCGAGAGGGACCAGGCAGGTGTCTCCAGTGCGGGTGCATAACCCGGTGCATAGCCCGGTGCGGTACATTCCAGCTCCTCGTATCGGCCGGACTAGAGTGGGCATCGAGCCAGGTAAGGTTGGGCAGGCTCGGTGCTCAAGTGCTCCAGTGCACCTGCACGGTCCGGTCTATCCAGTGCCACCTGCATGCACCAGCCCTCTGGTGGCAGCCCCCCACACCAGGCTTACTGTGCGTGTCCAGAGCCCAGTACTCCCTGTTCCTCCTCCCCGCACTCGCCCTGAGGTGCGTGTCCTCGGCCCAGTACCACCAGTGCTGTCACCACGCACCAGGCCTACAGTGCGCCTCGCCTGTCCAGAGCTGCTTGAGTCTCCCGCCTGTCCAGAGCTGCTAGAGTCTCCCGCCTGTCCAGAGCTGCTAGAGTCTCCCGCCTGTCCAGAGCTGCTAGAGTCTCCCGCCTGTCCAGAGCTGCTAGAGTCTCCCGCCTGTCCAGAGCTGCTAGAGTCTCCCGCCTGTCCAGAGCTGCTAGAGTCTCCCGCCTGTCCAGAGCTGCTATCACGCCCTGGCCTTATCTTTTGTACGTTTATGGGGCTGTTTCCTTTCTAGGTAGATTGTATGGCTATGGTTGCCTAGATTGGTTCTAAATTAGAGGCAGCTGTCTATCGTTGTCTCTGATTGGGAACCATATTTAGGCAGCCATTCTGTGGGTGGTTGTTTCCTGTCTGTGTTCTCTGCACCAGACAGGACTGTTTCGGGTTTTGCCACATTTGTTATTTTGTATTTGTGTAGTGTTCACGTTATCGTCTTTTATTAAACATGTTGAACACAAACTACGCTGCATTTTGGTCCTCTCCTTCAACCGTTACAATTATTCACATCATTCCAATTTAATCAAGTCACAATTATTATCTGCTTTGGTATTGACATCAGTGACGACACTTTCCGAGTGATGAGACTCATGGGTAGCCCTACCAGCTGAAAATGATTATGCAATTTGGACCAGAGAAATCCAATGTTTATATAAAATGTCTGCCTTATCACCTACATTTTAACAGTCTAAAGTATATTTAACAAAGGACAACATCACAAAATCCATTTGGCCTATGTCATTTCATTTAGTCTCATTACGATACTGAAAATGTTGAGTATTTCAAAAGAACAGAATACCATATTTTGAGTTGAATGTATCGGCTATTATACTAAATATCTATCCAAGGTACAACTTTAATGCAAGGACATCTTTTAAAATGATTTTGATGCTCACCTCATGTCTTTATAATATAAGGACCCTGTTTTGAAATCAGTATTTGTCCTTTCCAATTTGTTCCCATTTTCAATTAAAAAAAATATGCCTGAGAGATTCACAAGATAACATTGGAACATTGTATTGTTAAATGCTTCCTTGCCCTGTCTGGAAACTCTCATTCAAATAATGTTCTCATCGCTCTCATTGTTCCCATTTTCAATAAGAAAATATGCATGAGACATTCACAAGACTAACATTGGAACGTTGCAAAGTGCTGCCCAACCCTGACTGGCGAGGACACTCAGTTGAGCCATTGAATAAAATGAATTACAAGGAAATACCTGTTCTATAGGCTTATTACATTTTTACTCTTTAGATGATCCTTTTTGTAACATATGAGACATCAAAACATTCTAGAAATACGTTGTGTGCTATCAAAACAGCTGTTCACTTTACTGACTTATTTTCTGAATCAGCTGATAGTCAAAACAGGGTTCATATTCAATGTCAATTTTGTATGTTATGTATCTAGGCCAAATGAATTACCTTTGAAACTATCCTCTTTGAAATGCCGGATCTGAATAAATGGGTTGAATGGGTTGCTTCGATAGTTCATCAATCGAATTACAAGTCGTTCATACGCTAATAATCCTAATATTCTGATTAAAAATATCTGCTACCCTCAACATTCATTATTCTCAGAGGTGTAGAGCAAGGAATGGAAGCTGAATGTACCTTCTCTGTGCATGGAAAAAATACAGACAGGAACTACAGACCGTAAAATAAGTCCTTCCCGAAGTGCACCGAATATGATTGCCGCTTTTGATTGCAGAGGTTACATAACACCTCACCGTCAGTGAGGGTTATCTTCAAGTTATCTGGAGAAAACAACCATAACCCGGACAATGCACAGATTCGGATCCGAACGCTGAAGAATGGCCAGAAGAAGAGAAGCCTGGAGACCCGGGAAGAAACTGACCAAGTTGTGGACCATGGTACACATGGCTTGCCTGCATGTAATTGGGGAGGCATGTATGAATATGAAGAAGTTGATGCAGAGGCACCAACAAAAGAACAAAGCGGCACCCCCTGTACCTAAATCCCTCTCTGAACTCATCATCCCTGACTGCTATAAGGGCTACGAAGAAGATATGTTCCTCCAGCGTGACAGTGGACCCAGGCCAGACAGAGTTCTCGTCACACTGGTTCAGAAGTACACCACAACTGAACGGCTGGAGTCTTACCTGAAGAGCGTTGCCTACATCACCTTCAAGTTGCAGTTATGAACACTCCAAAATCCATCTGATAAAAATGAGCGCGTAGCTTACTTGGACACTTCTTTGTGACACTTCTCCATTTCAACCCTTTCAATGACTCCAAAATCCTTATGAGACCAGAACACATGGACATGTGTTCTTGAACATTGTTTTTATGCAGCTGCCTTGTCATTTTTTGCCTTTTTTTTAAATGCTAAGGTTTTATAGTGAATTGTTGGTGTTAATTAATGGTGTTAACATGTTTATTTTTGCTCCATATTTTCTTGTATTTTGCTAGGCTTTTTTGTAAAAAAAATACATGTTTTACAGTGGTTGGTGTTAATGGATGGTGTAAAACTAGATAAAACGAAAAAAAATATAGGCCGTTTTCACTCTTCATCCCTTCATCCCTGATGAACACATTTTAAATCGGCCTAGGCTACACAATTCTGACCATATGAACAACATTTATTTTAGGCCATAACTGAATATACAATATTCAATATTATTATTATTATTATTATTGAATATACAATATTCAATATGATCAAATGTTTATAACATATTTATATCTAAACATGATTTAATGAAACTCTTAGTTTCCTAGGAAACTATGCAGTTTTTTTAACATGTTATTTCTTACATTAGTACCCCAGGTCATCTTAGGTTTCATTACATACAGTCGAGAAGAACTACTGAATATAAGATCAGCGTCAACTCACCATCAGTACGACCAAGAATATGTTTTCCGCGACGCGGATCCTGTGTTCTGACTTACAAACAGGACAACGGAATGGATCGCATGCAGCGACCCAAGAAAACGACTCCGAAAAGAGGGAAACGTAGCGGTCTTCTGGTCAGACTCCGAACAAGGGCACATCGCGCACCACTCCCCAGCATTCTTCTTGCCAATGTCCAGTCTCTTGATAACAAGGTTGACGAAATCCGAGCAAGGGTAGCATTCCAGAGGGACATCAGAGACTGCAACGTTCTCTGCTTCACGGAAACATGGCTTACTGGGAAGACGCTATCCGATGCGGTGCAGCCAACGGGTTTCTCCACGCATCGCGCCAACAGAAACAAACATCTTTCTGGTAAGAAGATTGGCGGGGCGTATGCCTCATGACTAACGAGACATGGTGTGATGAAGGAAACATACAGGAACTCAAATCCTTCTGTTCACCTGATTTAGAATTCCTCACAATCAAATGTAGACCGCATTATCTTCCAAGAGAATTCTCTTCGATTATAATCACAGCCGTATATATCCCCCCCCAAGCAGACACATCGATGGCTCTGAATGAACTTTATTTAACTCTTTACAAACTGGAAACCATTTATCCGGAGGATGCATTCATTGTAGCTGGGGATTTTAACAAAGCTAATCTGAAAACAAGACTCCCTAAATTTTATCAGCATATCGATTGCGCAACCAGGGGTGGTAAAACCCTGGATCATTGTTACTCTAACTTCCGCGACGCATATAAGGCCCTGCCCCGCCCCCCTTTCGGAAAAGCTGACCACGACTCCATTTTGTTGATCCCTGCCTACAGGCAGAAACTCAAACAAGAGGCTCCCACGCTGAGGTCTGTCCAACGCTGGTCAGACCAAGCTGACTCCACACTCCAAGACTGCTTCCATCACGTGGACTGGGACATGTTTCGTATTGCATCAGATAAAAATATTGACGAATACGCTGATTCGGTGTACGAGTTCATTAGAACATGCGTCGAAGATGTCGTTCCCATAGCAACGATAAAAACATTCCCTAACCAGAAACCGTGGATTGAAACTGAAAGTGCGAACCACTGCTTTTAATCAGGGCAAGGTGTCTGGCAACATGACTGAATACAAACAGTGCAGCTATTCCCTCCGCAAGGCTATTAAACAAGCTAAGCGTCAGTACAGAGACAAAGTGGAATCTCAATTCAATGGCTCAGACACAAGAGGCATGTGGCAGGGTCTACAGTCAATCACGGACTACAAGAAGAAACCCAGCCCAGTCACGGACCAGGATGTCTTGCTCCCAGGCAGACTAAATAACTTTTTTGCCCGCTTTGAGGACAATACAGTGCCACTGACATGGCCTGCAACGAAAACATGCGGTCTCTCCTTCACTGCAGCCGAGGTGAGTAAGACATTTAAACGTGTTAACCCTCGCAAGGCTGCAGGCCCAGACGGCATCCCCAGCCGCGCCCTCAGAGCATGCGCAGACCAGCTGGCCGGTGTGTTTACGGACATATTCAATCAATCCCTATACCAGTCTGCTGTTCCCACATGCTTCAAGAGGGCCATCATTGTTCCTGTTCCCAAGAAAGCTAAGGTAACTGAGCTAAACGACTACCGCCCCGTAGCACTCACTTCCGTCATCATGAAGTGCTTTGAGAGACTAGTCAAGGACCATATCACCTCCACCCTACCTGACACCCTAGACCCACTCCAATTTGCTTACCGCCCAAATAGGTCCACAGACGATGCAATCTCAACCACACTGCACACTGCCCTAACCCACCTGGACAAGAGGAATACCTATGTGAGAATGCTGTTCATCGACTACAGCTCGGCATTCAACACCATAGTACCCTCCAAGCTCGTCATCAAGCTCGAGACCCTTGTTCTCGACCCCGCCCTGTGCAACTGGGTACTGGACTTCCTGACGGGCCACCCCCAGGTGGTGAGGGTAGGCAACAACATCTCCTCCCCGCTGATCCTCAACACGGGGGCCCCACAAGGGTGCGTTCTGAGCACTCTCCTGTACTCCCTGTTCACCCACGACTGCGTGGCCACGCACGCCTCCAACTCAATCATCAAGTTTGCGGACGACACAACAGTGGTAGGCTTGATTACCAACAACGACGAGACGGCCTACAGGGAGGAGGTGAGGGCCCTCGGAGTGTGGTGTCAGGAAAATAACCTCACACTCAACGTCAACAAAACTAAGGAGACGATTGTGGACTTCAGGAAACAGCAGATGGAACACCCCCCTATCCACATCGATGGAACAGTAGTGGAGAGGGTAGCAAGTTTTAAGTTCCTCGGCATACACATCACAGACAAACTGAATTGGTCCACTCACATTGACAGCATCGTGAAGAAGGCGCAGCAGCGCCTCTTCAACCTCAGGAGGCTGAAGAAATTTGGCTTGTCACCAAAAGCACTCACAAACTTCTACCGATGCACAATCGAGAGCATCCTGGCGGGCTGTATCACCGCCTGGTACGGCAACTGCTCCGCCCTCAACCGTAAGGCTCTCCAGAGGGTAGTGAGGTCTGCACAACGCATCACCGGGGGCAAACTACCTGCCCTCCAGGACACCTACACCACCCGATGTTACAGGAAGGCCATAAAGATCATCAAGGACATCAACCACCCGAACCACTACCTGTTCACCCCGCTATCATCCAGAAGGCGAGGTCAGTACAGGTGCATCAAAGCTGGGACCGAGAGACTGAAAAACAGCTTCTATCTCAAGGCCATCAGACTGTTAAACAGCCACCACTAACATTGAGTGGCTGCTGCCAACACACTGTCATTGACACTGACCCAACTCCAGCCACTTTAATAATGGGAATTGATGGGAAATGATGTAAATATATCACTAGCCACTTTAAACAATGCTACCTTATATAATGTTACTTACCCTACATTATTCATCTCATATGCATACGTATATACTGTACTCTACATCATCGACTGCATCCTTATGTAATACATGTATCACTAGCCACTTTAACTATGCCACTTTGTTTACTTTGTCTACATACTCATCTCATATGTATATTCTGTACTCGATACCATCTACTGTATGCTGCTCTGTACCATCACTCATTCATATATCCTTATGTACATATTCTTTATCCCCTTACACTGTGTATAAGACAGTAGTTTTGGAATTGTTAGTTAGGTTACTTGTTGGTTATCACTGCATTGTCGGAACTAGAAGCACAAGCATTTCGCTACACTCGCATTAACATCTGCTAACCATGTGTATGTGACAAATAACATTTGATTTGATTTGATTTATGAAGACAATAACACAACAGTTAACATACGCAACATTGTTTCACATTATTTAATAACAGTCTCAAACACAATCACACAATAGGCTACAGTTGGCTTTGCAGCTTCTCCAGCGCTTCACGACTTCCCTGGGAAACTCAATGCAGACAAAAGAGTAGCAAAGTTTGTTCTGCTGCAGTGTTTCGCAGTAAAATATTGTGGGTGTGCTTCGAGGGGTATGAATACTTTCTGAAGGCAATGTCCTTGTCTCCGTGAATAGCGATGGAAATGGCATGTTCTGTGGATCTGTTGGATCGGTAGGCAAATTGGAGTGGGTCGAGTGTGCCTGGCATGCTGGCCTTGATGTGGGCCAAATCAACAGTGAAATGCTTACTTACGGGTAGGCTTTGGCGGTCTACCATATACACTGTTTACCAGGGTATTTGGAAATAGTCAGGGGATGGTTTTTCAGTGTCAAAACATGAAAGTATTCATATGTAGGCTATGTGCTCTGTTTTTAGTTTATGTAGTTCTGTCCAGCTGTTCTTGTCTATTAATGTTCTGTATTATGTCATGTTTCATGTTAGCTGCTGAGTAGCTGCCGCTTTTGCAACAGCTAATGGCGATCCTAATAAAATACCAAATACCAAAATATTTCTTTGAAGTTTTTTCAAGAAATGTGAATATGTATTTGTGGCAACTTTTTAACTAAATACCTGAAGTCAACTTGAGCATCATTTCACCTGTTCATAATTGATCCTTATGAAGCGTACTGGCAGTCCCGAGTCACGTGGTGTTTGTTTACAAGCACACAATGACGAGAGACTAGAGCCTTGTGAGTCACTCACTGTTGTGCAGCCAGGTGATCTCGTTACAGGGATGAGGTTTTGATGTTGTTGTGCTGTGCCTTTTCTTTCTACCCACATAGTGTTGTGTGTGGTTTCTTCTGTCCACAGAACTGTGGAACATCCAGGTGCGCTTTTACAAACTTCAGACGTGCAGCAATGGGTTTCTTTGGACAGCAGTGGCTTCTTCCGTGGTGACCTCCCATGACACCATTCTTGTTTCGTGTTTTACATATCGTAGAATCGTCAACAGAGATCGGAGCATGTTCCAGAGATTTCTGCAGGTCTTTAGCTGACACTATAGGATTCTTAACCTCATTGAGCATTCTGCGCTGTGCTCTTGCAGTCATCTTTGCAGGACGACCACTCCTAGGGAGAGTAGCAGCATGCTAAACTTTATCCATTTATAGACAAATTGTCTTACCTTGGACCGATGAACATCAAGGCTTTTAGAGATACTTTTGTAACCCTTTCCAGCTTTATGCAAGTCAACAATTCTTAATTGCTTGTTACTTTTATCTCTTATTCTTATCATTTAAAAAAAAACTGCATTGTTGGTTAGGGGCTCGTAAGTAAGCATTTCACTGTAAGGGCAACACCTGTTGTATTAGGCGCATGTGAGAGGCTCATGTGACTAATACGATTTGATTTGATCAAGCGTCACAAATAGAAACACGTTCTATTTTAGCGCCTGGCTATGCAGAAACTTGTTGACGCATGCGAGCAGTGTGGATGCAATGATTGAATAAAAGGTAACCCTGGATTGTAAACTGTCATAGTCAAAGCATGATGATACAACAGTAGTTAAGATAGGGAGAAGTCTGTCTATAATAAAGCACTGCTCTTCCTTTTTAACTGGTGACTGGTGCTTACTGTCTGAGTTTTTGCTATTAAGCAGGAATCAGACACGATAGACTTATGTTTGGCCTTTTATACGTTTCTGCTTACGAAGTGAAGGTGATCTAGAGTTTTGTTGCACAGGTGACATGCTGGTAAAAATTGGTTTAAAACGGATTTCAGTTTTCCTGCATAAAATTCACTTGCTACAAGAAATCCTGCCTCTGAATTTGCATTTTCTTGTTTGCTTATGGCCCTGTACAGCTTGTTGAATGTGGTCTTAGTGCCAGAATTGGTTTGTGGTGGTAAGTAGACAGCTATGAAAAATATAGTAAATAGCATGGGTGCAGCTTATCAAGAGGTATTCTATGGTGAGCAAGATCTTGAGACTTCCTTAATATTAGAGATCGCGCCTCAACTGTTAACAAAGAGACACACCCCTCCCCATCTCACCTTACCCGAGACTAACGTTTGATCTTGACTATGCATAGAAAAATTTGCCAGTTGTATGTCCATGCCCTCGTCCAGCCACGCCTGCCTCATCTGTCCAGCGCCTCACTATTCCCTGTGTTGGTGGTACAGGACGGCAGACAGTGTTCAGGGTCAGGCAGAGTTGTTAGGTAGGCGGGCTCAGGGTCAGGACAGGCAAGGGTCAAAACCAGGAGGGTGAGGACAAAGAGATACAAAAATACTGGTTGTCTTGACAAACGAGATGAACTGGCAACAGAGAACACCGGTATAAATACACAGGGGGAAATGGGTGACACCTGGAGGAGGGTGGAGACAATCACAAAGACAGGTGAAACAGATCAGGGGGTGACACTTCTTAATGCATTTGAGCCAATCAGTTGTGTTGTGACAAGGTGGGCCGAGGACACGCACTCGCCCTGAGGTGCGTGTCCTCGGCCCAGTACCACCAGTGCTGTCACCACGCACCAGGCCTACAGTGCGCCTCGCCTGTCCAGAGCTGCTAGAGTCTCCCGCCTGTCCAGAGCTGCTAGAGTCTCCCGCCTGTCCAGAGCTGCTAGAGTCTCCCGCCTGTCCAGAGCTGCTAGAGTCTCCCGCCTGTCCAGAGCTGCTAGAGTCTCCCGCCTGTCCAGAGCTGCTAGAGTCTCCCGCCTGTCCAGAGCTGCTAGAGTCTCCCGCCTGTCCAGAGCTGCTATCACGCCCTGGCCTTATCTTTTGTACGTTTATGGGGCTGTTTCCTTTCTAGGTAGATTGTATGGCTATGGTTGCCTAGATTGGTTCTAAATTAGAGGCAGCTGTCTATCGTTGTCTCTGATTGGGAACCATATTTAGGCAGCCATTCTGTGGGTGGTTGTTTCCTGTCTGTGTTCTCTGCACCAGACAGGACTGTTTCGGGTTTTGCCACATTTGTTATTTTGTATTTGTGTAGTGTTCACGTTATCGTCTTTTATTAAACATGTTGAACACAAACTACGCTGCATTTTGGTCCTCTCCTTCAACCGTTACAATTATTCACATCATTCCAATTTAATCAAGTCACAATTATTATCTGCTTTGGTATTGACATCAGTGACGACACTTTCCGAGTGATGAGACTCATGGGTAGCCCTACCAGCTGAAAATGATTATGCAATTTGGACCAGAGAAATCCAATGTTTATATAAAATGTCTGCCTTATCACCTACATTTTAACAGTCTAAAGTATATTTAACAAAGGACAACATCACAAAATCCATTTGGCCTATGTCATTTCATTTAGTCTCATTACGATACTGAAAATGTTGAGTATTTCAAAAGAACAGAATACCATATTTTGAGTTGAATGTATCGGCTATTATACTAAATATCTATCCAAGGTACAACTTTAATGCAAGGACATCTTTTAAAATGATTTTGATGCTCACCTCATGTCTTTATAATATAAGGACCCTGTTTTGAAATCAGTATTTGTCCTTTCCAATTTGTTCCCATTTTCAATTAAAAAAAATATGCCTGAGAGATTCACAAGATAACATTGGAACATTGTATTGTTAAATGCTTCCTTGCCCTGTCTGGAAACTCTCATTCAAATAATGTTCTCATCGCTCTCATTGTTCCCATTTTCAATAAGAAAATATGCATGAGACATTCACAAGACTAACATTGGAACGTTGCAAAGTGCTGCCCAACCCTGACTGGCGAGGACACTCAGTTGAGCCATTGAATAAAATGAATTACAAGGAAATACCTGTTCTATAGGCTTATTACATTTTTACTCTTTAGATGATCCTTTTTGTAACATATGAGACATCAAAACATTCTAGAAATACGTTGTGTGCTATCAAAACAGCTGTTCACTTTACTGACTTATTTTCTGAATCAGCTGATAGTCAAAACAGGGTTCATATTCAATGTCAATTTTGTATGTTATGTATCTAGGCCAAATGAATTACCTTTGAAACTATCCTCTTTGAAATGCCGGATCTGAATAAATGGGTTGAATGGGTTGCTTCGATAGTTCATCAATCGAATTACAAGTCGTTCATACGCTAATAATCCTAATATTCTGATTAAAAATATCTGCTACCCTCAACATGCATTATTCTCAGAGGTGTAGAGCAAGGAATGGAAGCTGAATGTACCTTCTCTGTGCATGGAAAAAATATCCTTGCGCATGAAGACTACACATACAGACAGGAACTACAGACCGTAAAATAAGTCCTTCCCGAAGTGCACCGAATATGATTGCCGCTTTTGATTGCAGAGGTTACATAACACCTCACCGTCAGTGAGGGTTATCTTCAAGTTATCTGGAGAAAACAACCATAACCCGGACAATGCACAGATTCGGATCCGAACGCTGAAGAATGGCCAGAAGAAGAGAAGCCTGGAGACCCGGGAAGAAACTGACCAAGTTGTGGACCATGGTACACATGGCTTGCCTGCATGTAATTGGGGAGGCATGTATGAATATGAAGAAGTTGATGCAGAGGCACCAACAAAAGAACAAAGCGGCACCCCCTGTACCTAAATCCCTCTCTGAACTCATCATCCCTGACTGCTATAAGGGCTACGAAGAAGATATGTTCCTCCAGCGTGACAGTGGACCCAGGCCAGACAGAGTTCTCGTCACACTGGTTCAGAAGTACACCACAACTGAACGGCTGGAGTCTTACCTGAAGAGCGTTGCCTACATCACCTTCAAGTTGCAGTTATGAACACTCCAAAATCCATCTGATAAAAATGAGCGCGTAGCTTACTTGGACACTTCTTTGTGACACTTCTCCATTTCAACCCTTTCAATGACTCCAAAATCCTTATGAGACCAGAACACATGGACATGTGTTCTTGAACATTGTTTTTATGCAGCTGCCTTGTCATTTTTTGCCTTTTTTTTAAATGCTAAGGTTTTATAGTGAATTGTTGGTGTTAATTAATGGTGTTAACATGTTTATTTTTGCTCCATATTTTCTTGTATTTTGCTAGGCTTTTTTGTAAAAAAATACATGTTTTACAGTGGTTGGTGTTAATGGATGGTGTAAAACTAGATAAAACGAAAAAAAAATATAGGCCGTTTTCACTCTTCATCCCTTCATCCCTGATGAACACATTTTAAATCGGCCTAGGCTACACAATTCTGACCATATGAACAACATTTATTTTAGGCCATAACTGAATATACAATATTCAATATTATTATTATTATTATTATTGAATATACAATATTCAATATGATCAAATGTTTATAACATATTTATATCTAAACATGATTTAATGAAACTCTTAGTTTCCTAGGAAACTATGCAGTTTTTTTAACATGTTATTTCTTACATTAGTACCCCAGGTCATCTTAGGTTTCATTACATACAGTCGAGAAGAACTACTGAATATAAGATCAGCGTCAACTCACCATCAGTACGACCAAGAATATGTTTTCCGCGACGCGGATCCTGTGTTCTGACTTACAAACAGGACAACGGAATGGATCGCATGCAGCGACCCAAGAAAACGACTCCGAAAAAGAGGGAAACGTAGCGGTCTTCTGGTCAGACTCCGAACAAGGGCACATCGCGCACCACTCCCCAGCATTCTTCTTGCCAATGTCCAGTCTCTTGATAACAAGGTTGACGAAATCCGAGCAAGGGTAGCATTCCAGAGGGACATCAGAGACTGCAACGTTCTCTGCTTCACGGAAACATGGCTTACTGGGAAGACGCTATCCGATGCGGTGCAGCCAACGGGTTTCTCCACGCATCGCGCCAACAGAAACAAACATCTTTCTGGTAAGAAGATTGGCGGGGGCGTATGCCTCATGACTAACGAGACATGGTGTGATGAAGGAAACATACAGGAACTCAAATCCTTCTGTTCACCTGATTTAGAATTCCTCACAATCAAATGTAGACCGCATTATCTTCCAAGAGAATTCTCTTCGATTATAATCACAGCCGTATATATCCCCCCCCAAGCAGACACATCGATGGCTCTGAATGAACTTTATTTAACTCTTTACAAACTGGAAACCATTTATCCGGAGGATGCATTCATTGTAGCTGGGGATTTTAACAAAGCTAATCTGAAAACAAGACTCCCTAAATTTTATCAGCATATCGATTGCGCAACCAGGGGTGGTAAAACCCTGGATCATTGTTACTCTAACTTCCGCGACGCATATAAGGCCCTGCCCCGCCCCCCTTTCGGAAAAGCTGACCACGACTCCATTTTGTTGATCCCTGCCTACAGGCAGAAACTCAAACAAGAGGCTCCCACGCTGAGGTCTGTCCAACGCTGGTCAGACCAAGCTGACTCCACACTCCAAGACTGCTTCCATCACGTGGACTGGGACATGTTTCGTATTGCATCAGATAAAAATATTGACGAATACGCTGATTCGGTGTACGAGTTCATTAGAACATGCGTCGAAGATGTCGTTCCCATAGCAACGATAAAAACATTCCCTAACCAGAAACCGTGGATTGAAACTGAAAGTGCGAACCACTGCTTTTAATCAGGGCAAGGTGTCTGGCAACATGACTGAATACAAACAGTGCAGCTATTCCCTCCGCAAGGCTATTAAACAAGCTAAGCGTCAGTACAGAGACAAAGTGGAATCTCAATTCAATGGCTCAGACACAAGAGGCATGTGGCAGGGTCTACAGTCAATCACGGACTACAAGAAGAAACCCAGCCCAGTCACGGACCAGGATGTCTTGCTCCCAGGCAGACTAAATAACTTTTTGCCCGCTTTGAGGACAATACAGTGCCACTGACATGGCCTGCAACGAAAACATGCGGTCTCTCCTTCACTGCAGCCGAGGTGAGTAAGACATTTAAACGTGTTAACCCTCGCAAGGCTGCAGGCCCAGACGGCATCCCCAGCCGCGCCCTCAGAGCATGCGCAGACCAGCTGGCCGGTGTGTTTACGGACATATTCAATCAATCCCTATACCAGTCTGCTGTTCCCACATGCTTCAAGAGGGCCATCATTGTTCCTGTTCCCAAGAAAGCTAAGGTAACTGAGCTAAACGACTACCGCCCCGTAGCACTCACTTCCGTCATCATGAAGTGCTTTGAGAGACTAGTCAAGGACCATATCACCTCCACCCTACCTGACACCCTAGACCCACTCCAATTTGCTTACCGCCCAAATAGGTCCACAGACGATGCAATCTCAACCACACTGCACACTGCCCTAACCCACCTGGACAAGAGGAATACCTATGTGAGAATGCTGTTCATCGACTACAGCTCGGCATTCAACACCATAGTACCCTCCAAGCTCGTCATCAAGCTCGAGACCCTTGTTCTCGACCCCGCCCTGTGCAACTGGGTACTGGACTTCCTGACGGGCCACCCCCAGGTGGTGAGGGTAGGCAACAACATCTCCTCCCCGCTGATCCTCAACACGGGGGCCCCACAAGGGTGCGTTCTGAGCACTCTCCTGTACTCCCTGTTCACCCACGACTGCGTGGCCACGCACGCCTCCAACTCAATCATCAAGTTTGCGGACGACACAACAGTGGTAGGCTTGATTACCAACAACGACGAGACGGCCTACAGGGAGGAGGTGAGGGCCCTCGGAGTGTGGTGTCAGGAAAATAACCTCACACTCAACGTCAACAAAACTAAGGAGACGATTGTGGACTTCAGGAAACAGCAGATGGAACACCCCCCTATCCACATCGATGGAACAGTAGTGGAGAGGGTAGCAAGTTTTAAGTTCCTCGGCATACACATCACAGACAAACTGAATTGGTCCACTCACATTGACAGCATCGTGAAGAAGGCGCAGCAGCGCCTCTTCAACCTCAGGAGGCTGAAGAAATTTGGCTTGTCACCAAAAGCACTCACAAACTTCTACCGATGCACAATCGAGAGCATCCTGGCGGGCTGTATCACCGCCTGGTACGGCAACTGCTCCGCCCTCAACCGTAAGGCTCTCCAGAGGGTAGTG
This sequence comes from Oncorhynchus gorbuscha, assembly GCF_021184085.1. Lineage (NCBI taxonomy): Eukaryota > Metazoa > Chordata > Actinopteri > Salmoniformes > Salmonidae > Oncorhynchus > Oncorhynchus gorbuscha. Next base: position 30,959,939 of record NC_060176.1, on the reverse strand, counting down.
AGGTCTGCACAACGCATCACCGGGGGCAAACTACCTGCCCTCCAGGACACCTACACCACCCGATGTTACAGGAAGGCCATAAAGATCATCAAGGACATCAACCACCCGAACCACTACCTGTTCACCCCGCTATCATCCAGAAGGCGAGGTCAGTACAGGTGCATCAAAGCTGGGACCGAGAGACTGAAAAACAGCTTCTATCTCAAGGCCATCAGACTGTTAAACAGCCACCACTAACATTGAGTGGCTGCTGCCAACACACTGTCATTGACACTGACCCAACTCCAGCCACTTTAATAATGGGAATTGATGGGAAATGATGTAAATATATCACTAGCCACTTTAAACAATGCTACCTTATATAATGTTACTTACCCTACATTATTCATCTCATATGCATACGTATATACTGTACTCTACATCATCGACTGCATCCTTATGTAATACATGTATCACTAGCCACTTTAACTATGCCACTTTGTTTACTTTGTCTACATACTCATCTCATATGTATATTCTGTACTCGATACCATCTACTGTATGCTGCTCTGTACCATCACTCATTCATATATCCTTATGTACATATTCTTTATCCCCTTACACTGTGTATAAGACAGTAGTTTTGGAATTGTTAGTTAGGTTACTTGTTGGTTATCACTGCATTGTCGGAACTAGAAGCACAAGCATTTCGCTACACTCGCATTAACATCTGCTAACCATGTGTATGTGACAAATAACATTTGATTTGATTTGATTTATGAAGACAATAACACAACAGTTAACATACGCAACATTGTTTCACATTATTTAATAACAGTCTCAAACACAATCACACAATAGGCTACAGTTGGCTTTGCAGCTTCTCCAGCGCTTCACGACTTCCCTGGGAAACTCAATGCAGACAAAAGAGTAGCAAAGTTTGTTCTGCTGCAGTGTTTCGCAGTAAAATATTGTGGGTGTGCTTCGAGGGGTATGAATACTTTCTGAAGGCAATGTCCTTGTCTCCGTGAATAGCGATGGAAATGGCATGTTCTGTGGATCTGTTGGATCGGTAGGCAAATTGGAGTGGGTCGAGTGTGCCTGGCATGCTGGCCTTGATGTGGGCCAAATCAACAGTGAAATGCTTACTTACGGGTAGGCTTTGGCGGTCTACCATATACACTGTTTACCAGGGTATTTGGAAATAGTCAGGGGATGGTTTTTCAGTGTCAAAACATGAAAGTATTCATATGTAGGCTATGTGCTCTGTTTTTAGTTTATGTAGTTCTGTCCAGCTGTTCTTGTCTATTAATGTTCTGTATTATGTCATGTTTCATGTTAGCTGCTGAGTAGCTGCCGCTTTTGCAACAGCTAATGGCGATCCTAATAAAATACCAAATACCAAAATATTTCTTTGAAGTTTTTTCAAGAAATGTGAATATGTATTTGTGGCAACTTTTTAACTAAATACCTGAAGTCAACTTGAGCATCATTTCACCTGTTCATAATTGATCCTTATGAAGCGTACTGGCAGTCCCGAGTCACGTGGTGTTTGTTTACAAGCACACAATGACGAGAGACTAGAGCCTTGTGAGTCACTCACTGTTGTGCAGCCAGGTGATCTCGTTACAGGGATGAGGTTTTGATGTTGTTGTGCTGTGCCTTTTCTTTCTACCCACATAGTGTTGTGTGTGGTTTCTTCTGTCCACAGAACTGTGGAACATCCAGGTGCGCTTTTACAAACTTCAGACGTGCAGCAATGGGTTTCTTTGGACAGCAGTGGCTTCTTCCGTGGTGACCTCCCATGACACCATTCTTGTTTCGTGTTTTACATATCGTAGAATCGTCAACAGAGATCGGAGCATGTTCCAGAGATTTCTGCAGGTCTTTAGCTGACACTATAGGATTCTTAACCTCATTGAGCATTCTGCGCTGTGCTCTTGCAGTCATCTTTGCAGGACGACCACTCCTAGGGAGAGTAGCAGCATGCTAAACTTTATCCATTTATAGACAAATTGTCTTACCTTGGACCGATGAACATCAAGGCTTTTAGAGATACTTTTGTAACCCTTTCCAGCTTTATGCAAGTCAACAATTCTTAATTGCTTGTTACTTTTATCTCTTATTCTTATCATTTAAAAAAAAACTGCATTGTTGGTTAGGGGCTCGTAAGTAAGCATTTCACTGTAAGGGCAACACCTGTTGTATTAGGCGCATGTGAGAGGCTCATGTGACTAATACGATTTGATTTGATCAAGCGTCACAAATAGAAACACGTTCTATTTTAGCGCCTGGCTATGCAGAAACTTGTTGACGCATGCGAGCAGTGTGGATGCAATGATTGAATAAAAGGTAACCCTGGATTGTAAACTGTCATAGTCAAAGCATGATGATACAACAGTAGTTAAGATAGGGAGAAGTCTGTCTATAATAAAGCACTGCTCTTCCTTTTTAACTGGTGACTGGTGCTTACTGTCTGAGTTTTTGCTATTAAGCAGGAATCAGACACGATAGACTTATGTTTGGCCTTTTATACGTTTCTGCTTACGAAGTGAAGGTGATCTAGAGTTTTGTTGCACAGGTGACATGCTGGTAAAAATTGGTTTAAAACGGATTTCAGTTTTCCTGCATAAAATTCACTTGCTACAAGAAATCCTGCCTCTGAATTTGCATTTTCTTGTTTGCTTATGGCCCTGTACAGCTTGTTGAATGTGGTCTTAGTGCCAGAATTGGTTTGTGGTGGTAAGTAGACAGCTATGAAAAATATAGTAAATAGCATGGGTGCAGCTTATCAAGAGGTATTCTATGGTGAGCAAGATCTTGAGACTTCCTTAATATTAGAGATCGCGCCTCAACTGTTAACAAAGAGACACACCCCTCCCCATCTCACCTTACCCGAGACTAACGTTTGATCTTGACTATGCATAGAAAAATTTGCCAGTTGTATGTCCATGCCCTCGTCCAGCCACGCCTGCCTCATCTGTCCAGCGCCTCACTATTCCCTGTGTTGGTGGTACAGGACGGCAGACAGTGTTCAGGGTCAGGCAGAGTTGTTAGGTAGGCGGGCTCAGGGTCAGGACAGGCAAGGGTCAAAACCAGGAGGGTGAGGACAAAGAGATACAAAAATACTGGTTGTCTTGACAAACGAGATGAACTGGCAACAGAGAACACCGGTATAAATACACAAGGGGAAATGGGTGACACCTGGAGGAGGGTGGAGACAATCACAAAGACAGGTGAAACAGATCAGGGGGTGACACTTCTTAATGCATTTGAGCCAATCAGTTGTGTTGTGACAAGGTGGAGGTGGTATACAGAAGATTGCTCTATTTGGTAAAAGACCAAGTCCATATTATGACAAGAACAGCTCAAATAAGCAAAGAGAAACAACAGTCCATCACTACATGAAGTTCAGTCAATACGAAACATTTCAAGAAATGTATTTCAAGTGCCCCACTTGTTGTTGATTCTTCACAAAAAATACAGTTTTATATGTTTATGTTTGAAGCCTGAAATGTGGCAAAAGGTTGCAAAGTTCAAGGGGGCCGAATACTTTCGCAAGGCACTGTATGCTACACACGCACGCGCGCACGCGCACACACACACACACACACACACACACACACACACACACACACACACACACACACACACACACACACACACACACACACACACACACACACACACACACACACACACACACACACACACACACACACACAGATGATTGGTATGTCCCATCGTGCACCTATGATGCTGGTGCTATGGTGCTGGGGATGCCAGCCTGTAGTGGTCCCGTATTTTAAAAATGTAATGTTAGGTAGTTCCTCACCCTGGAGTCCCCTCAGTCTATGGAGGAACGATCTAACATCAAGTTATAAAATACTGAACTTGGCCTTTAAGCATCACCATATTATTTTGAAATTGTGTTTAAAATATTGCATTTTTGGACAGCTCCTGTCTCACGGCTCAAATCCCTGTTCCGTCAGAACATGGAACACCTTTCAATCGACGGGTTGATCAGAGCTCATGCCTTAATGACCTCATCCTCAGTGGATTAGTGTGGCCTGGAGCCTGGTGCACAAGATGTGTAGGGGCCCACTAATGAGGATGGGCCCATCGTCTTACTCTATAGATGTTACGAGGTAGTAAAAGAGGCGTAAACCATTCTCACCACTGAGTGTGTTGTTGACGAAACAGAGGAGAGACACAGAGGCCTGGCTGGCTTAGCTAGCCTAGCTAGCCTGGAGCCTCAAGAAACATTTAACACTGCAGGAGCTGTGATTATGTTGCTTTTCCAGGACAATGTCGACCGCCCGGATTTTCAATGTAGCGTGTGTGAGTGTGTGAGTGAGAGAGAGATTTCAGAATCTGACTGTCTCTCTGTTGATTGTTTGTTGTTGGCAGGATTTATGAGCGAGTGATAGACCCACCTCAGATGGATCTGACCCTGGGCAGTGGAGTGTGGCTGGGTCAGCATAGCCACAAGCACGGCCTCTTCAAGGTAAAACAAACATACTTTCACCACTATATACACGATCACTGTAACCATCTAACCTCAACCATGCATGGCTTCTCAAAGGTAACAGTCTTGACTATCTTGTCATTCTATGGACTGCAGTACCATGCTTTCTCTCAGAAAATAAGATTTTTCTAACCTTACCCTGAATTAAGAATAAGTAGCGCATTTACATTTAGCATTTTAGAATCTGAGAGTAAATAGAGCCGAATATATTGATAGAAATCACTTTGTCCGTGAGAGATTTACATGGTTATTAAAACTTCACGCCAGGGTAAGCCTACACGAAACATAGCCCTTATTTTAAGTGTTTGTAAAATCCCATATGGGGAAAAAATGAATGGTGGAAAAATTATTGGAACCATTTCCCTCTTTGACCGCTAGGTTTTATGGGTATTATAATACCTCAACTGTGGGGCTCTATTTATCACCATCAATAACAACACTATGCTATGGTAATACTCTATATAATGCAACGTCAACATAGCCTTATTATTGAGAGGGGTAGGGAGAAAGAGGAAAGGGGTATGGTGACAGAGAGAGAAAAATAGGTAGGGGTAGAGAGGTGGAGAGAGATCAACTGACCAATATTCCGCCATCTTACACACGCCCGCTGAGCAGTCGATGGCCTCATTTCTATTTTTATTTCATCTCATGTATCGATTAACAATACAGCGTAGAGCCTGAATAGATCCCATGCCTCCCAGGCCACCCACAGTCTGTCAGTGCCTGCGTCCATTTTGGACACAGCCGGTGTCATCTTCTATTCTCCACAGCATCTGTAGTACCCATTCCTTGTAGTATGCTCTTTCTACCCATATAATGATTACTGGGACCAATCAAAGCATAAAGAACCCCCCTTCTCTTTCTCTGAGGATGAAAAACTCATTATTTAAAGGATTCTCTCTCACAGTCTGCCTGAAACCAAGTTTGAAGCAGTGGCTGTCTAGCTCCAGTCTAAGGTGCAGCAGCGTTTAAGTTTAAGAGTTGATAGGAAAAAAAGAGCAGAGACAGATGGCCTAGAAACCTAGAAACGTTCAAGGTGTGACTGTGGATGAGGGAGGAGGGGATTTGTTTTGCTGTGTTCAGAGATTGATTTGGGGCAGGAAATGTGCTGGAAATTCATACCTATATATTTATTACAACCACTTATTCACAGCTCATGCTATAGCTTTTTTTTTAAAGCATTAAGGCCATATTAACCATTCATAATCCATTAGACACAGCTGTTTCTCAAATTAAATAAGTTGGCTTTACATTAAAAAAGTAAATAACAGGCCTCCCGAGTGGAACAGCGGTCTAAGGCACTGCATCGCAGTGCAAGCTACGTTACTACAGATGCTGGTTCGATACCTGACTGTGATGCAGCCGGCCGCGACCAGGAGACCCATGAGGTGACGCACAATTGGCCCAGCGTTGTCCAGTTCAGGGGAGGGTTTGGCCGGACGGGATGTCCTTATCCCATCGCGCTGTAGCGACCGACCCCTGTGGTGGGCTGGGCGCATGCATGCTGACACGGTTGCTAGGTGTACAGTGTTTCCTCCCACAAATTGGTGCTGCTGGTTTCTGGGTTAAGTGTGCATTGTGTCATGAAGCAGTGCAGCTTGGCGGGGTTGTGTTTCAGAGGACGCATGGCTCTCGACCTTCACCTCTTCCGAGTCCGTACGGGAGTTGCAGCGACAGGACAAGACTTTAACAACCGATTGGATAGGAATAAAAGGGGGTAAAAAAGTATGAACAACGACGTCTATATTTTGTACAGTGTACACTTGTCAGCATTTACAGTGTAGAGAGTGTTACAATAATGTTCCCTTGGAGTAGCATGCAATAGTTCTCTATAAGATAAGCTACTGTATCTAAACCATGGCCATAGGGCAGTTTGGGCAAATGGCAGATGGGTTGATCTTTAGCCCATTGGGACTGTCTAAATTGTGGTTTGAGCACAGAATTATCATTATTTGACTAATAATGGGGGCCTCAAGAAATAAAGAAATGGACGTTGTGTTAAGAAGTGCCCAGACCGATGTCTGGTCCCATTCTGTCCCTGCATTAAATACTTGTAAAAAAAATCCAAATCTGTATCTGGGAGAGGAAGTGAGGCTGTTATTATTGGTGTTGTTGTTGTGTAAGAGGGGGCTGTAGCCTCAGGTAGCCTGGGGAGCTGTGACGCTTCTTCAGTTGTTCTTCTGCCCCCTCATGTAGTTTTTTTCCTCTGCCATTCTATCCTTTCACTCTGGTCCCTCAGGATGTCAAGGAATCAGTCCCAGGGCCATGAGCTTTGTGGTGAGCTTAGAGGGCGCTGTAGTATTGAAGACCGAACTGTAGTCAATGAACAGCATCCACACATGTGCATTCCCTTTTGTTCAGGTGGGTGAGGGCAGTGTGTAGTACAACAGTGAGCTGGTCTGCACATGCTCTGAGGGTGCGGCTAGGGATGACGTCTGGGCCGGCAGCCTTGCGATGGTTAACATGCTTGAATGACTTGCATACATCCTCCGTGGAGACCGTAAGCAGGTTGCCCTCGTTGTCCTCAGGTGCTCTCCTCGACAGCTCAGAAAGGTTATGCTCGAAGCGTGAGAAAAAGGTGTTTAGCTCGTCAGGTTGCTGTCCGTGATGTGACCCGTATTCTTTATGTAATCCATAATTGTTAGAAGCCCCTGCCACGTACACCTCGTTTCCGATCGCCCACTTTGTCCCTATACTTGTGTGTCACCATCTTGATCGATCTGCGTCGGTTGTATTTGTACTGTTTAATCATATAAGTGTCCCCGGTCACCTTGCCTTGTTTATATGCAGCAACTCTCTCCTTCACTTTCCCGACAAGGTTGCCATTAATCCATGGTTGTTGATTCGGGTACGTTTCGGTATCAGATCATCTATGCATTTCTTTTATTTAACCAGTGACTGAGTTGGTGTATTCATTCATGTTATTACCAGACGCGCCCCTAAACTAATTATAGTCCGCGTGATCGAAACAGTCTTGGAGCATGGAGTATGATTGGTCAGACCAGCATTACAGACAGATTTGCCGAAACAAGGAAGAGAGATGGCCTCATTCCCTTATACCCCCAGTGGTCAAGAGTGGAATATCCACAATTTGGGCACTCATATTTGCACGAACACACACGCACACAGAAACACGCACGCATGCACACAGACACACACACACACACATACATCCTCCCCTTTCCCCTCCCTCCCTCGCTACAGGCAGTATTACTTGCTGATCAATAGAGCAATGTATGGTCAGGACTCCCATAAACTCCCAAGAGACAAGCAGCCACATCACTGGCCAAACACTTTCACTTCCATTACACACTCTTCACTGATGTCAGCTGATTATGCACTGTGGCATGTGTATTTGTGTGTATGTGCCTGAAACAAAGCCAGAGTTGAGCATGGCCGGTAGAGAGAGAGAGAGAGTGTGTGTGTGTGTGTGTGTGTGTGTGTGTGTGTGTGTGTGTGTGTGTGTGTGTGTGTGTGTGTGTGTGTGTGTGTGTGTGTGTGTGTGTGTGTGTGTGTGTGTGTGTGTGTGTGTGTGTGTGTGTCTCTCTCTGTGATCTACTCTGTTATTCATCTCTCCTCTCGCAGGGTTTTTTCTCTAAAGTGACACAGGTGTTGCTCTCATTCAGGCTTAATGAATGCATTGTAAATAAATATCACAAATACAGTGAGACACAAAAAGATACAGAATTAAAATGGGTTTTTATGGGTTTGACAAAATGCCTTCTAGACTCAATATGAAAATAGACTGTCCTCTTCTCTGTCACTATGAATAGACTTTAATTGTTCCAATATGCTGGATATTTTCCCCTTGTTTTCAATGGCATGATGCTTTGGGTTATTCTGACCATCCAGACTGGTCTCATAGACTAGACATAGTAAACATAAATCTGAGACACTCAAATTAGTATGATATATTACGTTTGTTATGGTTACATGAGATAGATGTCACACCCTGATCTGTTTCACCTGTCCTTGTGCTTTTCTCTACCGCCCTCCAGCTGTCACCAATCTTCCCCATTATATTTATACCTGTGTTCTCTGTTTGTCTGTTGCCAGTTCATTTTATTTCTTCAAACTAGAAAACAGGAACTAGCAAAAGTCAAGTGCCCGGGAAAAACACTGGTAGGCTTGACGAAACAAAATTAACTGGTATCAGACAAAATGAGAACACAGGTATAAATACATTGAGGATAATGGGGAAGATGGGCGACACCTGGAGGGGGGTGGTGACAAGGACAAAGTCAGGTGAAACAGATCAAAGACCATTTTCAATGTTTACTAAAAGAAAACTGATACATTTAATACTTTTTTCAACCTGAAACTCATTGGCCATGGCTCTTTTTCTTTGAAGAACATGTAAAATAACACATTTTCATTGAGTGCACACTGTGCACCCTCCTACACATTTATAATACATATGTGGTGTTCGGGTCCACTGGACCCGAGGGTAATACAAGTGTGGGAAAGTGTGTGTGTAGATGAAAACAAGTAAATATTAAACAAAAAGGTTTTGCTGTGTGCCTTCACTCTGTATTCAACATAGCACCAATATATGAATATGTCTGTCTCCCTGCCTGTCTCTTGCTTTTCTCGCACTTTTACCCTTTGTAGAGTGTGAAACTACACACTGTCTGGCGGGAACCTGAACAATTTTATTGCAATACATGATTTCGATACATTGTAAAAAATTCAGTATTTGCCCAAACACCACCCCAGCCAGGTGCAAATTGGGAGAGTGACACAACAAATAAATAGCTTTGCATTTGTGGTTCCTAAACACAATCAATAAGTGTGGCAAAAATAATCTCTGCTCAAATTAGAAATAATTTTTACAGAGAGAGAAGCTCGTGTTGAAAGAGGATCTTCATCTTTGGAAGATGAAGAATTTTCTGAACATGAGGATAATTTCTCTGTCAATTCAGAGTCTGACATTGAGTTGGAAGAATGGAAAAAGAGTATAAGATTGACCCTCAGCCAGCCTCAGGACCAGCCGTCAGCAGCCAGCCCCATGACCAATCCGTCAGCAACGAGCTCATCAGCAGCCTACAGGAGGAGAAATATGGATGTCAAACAATTGTGAAATTGAATGGTCTTCTTGCCCAAGGAATGAGCCACCCCGCATGGCTGCTAATGTGATAAGGATGCAACCAGGGCCGACTGGAATGGCGGTTACTCATGTGCAGGACAAAAAGTCCCCTTTTGAACTGTTCATCCCAGACACCATCCAGGAAATCATTCTGGACTGCTCTAATTTGTAGGGAAGGTGTGTTTTTGCTGTTGTGACTTTACTTTCCTTAATCTGATGACTGTTATTTATCGAATCGGCTAACTATGTTTAATTGTTACTTGATTCAATTAATCATGTAACAATTAACTCATTAGGAATTTGGGGCACCATGACAGCAGTTGTTTAAAGAGTGACCATCACCTGAATTAAACAGTAAAGGTATTTACCTATCACATCCATAAAATAGACACAGTCCTAATCATATCATCATTCTGAACAGTCGTAACCTCTTGCATCTGCTAAAACCCCAGCCTTACTTAAGATTCAGTACTACACACATTTGGTTTAGTTATTTATTCACTAACCAAGTAAATGACACAGAATAAACATACACACTTAATCAATTAGGAAAAGTTTCCTCATGGACTGACAATATGGTGCCTTTTTACAACAAGGACAAGGAGAGAGAGAGAAAGAGAGAAAAAAACACTTATTGTTGATACATTTTAGAAACTATTCTCACAGTAATCATATACTTTGCACACAAACCACTGGCCATTTGGAGTATGAAATCCTGAATGTATTTACATGTGAATGACTTCGTTCGCTGTTTATCTCTGTCAGAACCAAGCCTTCTTAGGAAGGGTGTGGGCCTTACAGTGGCATGCTTGTAAGGCTCTGATTGTCCAAAAGGGGTCCCCCCCTTTCCCATCCTCTACTGTTGTTCACTCTGGAAGATGCTCCTTGGAAGATAGGCTAGCCTACATTGGGTTGAAGAGTAGTAGAATGGTCCCACTTAAGTTCACTTTTCTAGATATTTGACTTAGGACAGCTAATCAGCCATAACAGTGATTGTCTGGGAGGTGAGCTTCATGTGTTGGTATTCAGGATTCAAACCACTTTACACAGGCAGCTGCAGCCTGGCGATGTTCTGGTCTCACCTCATGTTGAGTTTCAAATGTGTAGCTCCCATTTCACACATTTCTGTTCTAAATGTTAATTTCTTTACCAATCCTTTTATGCAAAATGGTCAGAAGGGACGATTACGTCAGGCTGACACGCTCTCTGACCTCACTCGGGGCGTGGCTACTTACTGTGCAAAGTTTGTCTTAACATAAATACTTTATGTTATGCAGGTGAATGAGGACCCAAAAGCGACTTGGCGAAAACAGAGTCTTTATTCCAGTAAAGGAAATATGCAATACTCCTAGACAAATCGGAGCGGTAAACAAAGCATAAAAAACTAATTCCACTCGTAGTGACGAGGACAGACTGGAGACTCGACCATAAACTGTAGGTTGCCTCGGGAAGGCACCGACCGTAGCAGACTCAGACACCTGCTCACATGCAGCATCTGAGGGAAACACGACACGACAGGGCGAGACAAAGACACAGCACGGTGAACAATATACAAGGATCCGACAGGACAGAAACGGAAGACAAGGGGAGAAATAGGGACTCTAATCAGAGGGCAAGATAGGGAACAGGTGTGGAAAGACTAAATGAGTGAGTAGGAGAATGAGGAACAGCTGGGAGCAGGAACGGAACGATAGAGAGAGGAGAGAGAGGGAGGGAGAGAGAGAGGGATAGAAAAAGGGAACGAACCTAATAAGACCAGCAGGGGGAAACGAACAGAAGGGAAAGCATAATGACAAGACAATATAAGACAAAACATGACACTTTAATCATACAATGTAGAGGATTGAGACTTTGTACATGTAGTACATGTACTCTTCAGGTTACAGTTTGTCCTTTACAACATTTTAAATGACATCACAAAATAGCATCCCATATGACATTATTATTCTTTAGGTCACCTCTGACCACCCCCATGTTCTTATGTTAGCAAAATTGTTCCAGCATTCACTTTTGAACGTGTTAAAGTTTTGGCGGGGAAAGTGTCTGGAGAAAAAGCACGTTCCTTTGTTGATTTTGGAGAGGAAGACCGACAACAGGGTGTGAACTGTCAACCTCCCAGCAGCTCCCTCCTCCCCCTCTGTCGGTGAGAGAGGGTCTGGTTACTGTCATCCATTGCCAAACTGATCTGACCCATTCGCATCCTCACAGGACAGCTATGACATTGGAGGGAGATGGAAGGAGATGGACCAAACTCATTTACATGCATACTTTGGGGTTCTTATCCTTGCAGCTATTTTCAGATCCAATGGGGAATCCACAGAATCAATTTGGGATGCAGAAACTGGCAGGGAACCATTCAGTGCAACATTGTCTCTGGAAAACTTTTTTCCAGGATTATCCGCTTCGATAACTGAGACACCGGACCAGCTCAGCGGCAGAAAGACAAGCTAGCTGCAATCCGGTCAGTGTGGGACAAGTGGGTGGACCGCCTTCCCTTGTTTTGCAACCCTGGGCCCAACGTTAAAGTTGATGAGCAGCCTATGCCATTTAAGGTCCGCTGCCCCTTCAGGCAGTACATACCGTCTAAACCCACAAAATATGGAATCAAGATCTGGGCTGCCTGTGATGTTGCTTTATCATGTGCTTGGAACTTGCAAGTGTATACAGGGATGCCAGATGGAGGAGCCCCTGAGAAGAACCAAGGGATGTGGGTTGTCCTGGACGTGACACAGGGACTCCGTGACCACAACATCACATGCAATAACTTTTTTACTTCGAAACAAGCTGGGACAGGAGCTCCTCAAGAGGAAGCTGACGATGGTAGGAACTGTACAAGAACACAAGCTAGAGCTCCCATCTTAGCTGTTTAATACACGGAACAGGCCTATAAATTCCTCTGAATTTGTGTTCACGGCCAACAAATCCCTGTGTTCTACGTGCCAAAGAAAGGCAAAAATGTGGTACTCATGAGTACGCTGCATAGAGATGGGAGAATCTGTGGACTGGAATGCCAAAAACCAGAAATCATAATGGATTACAATGCCACAAAAGGAGGAGTGGTGACAGGCTACAGCTGCAGAAGGAGAACCCTACGCCTGGAACAGAGGGAAGCTCCAAAGGAAATGTCTCTTTATCGAGGAGCTGGGCAAAGCATTGGTGAGTGAGTGAGTGAGTGAGTGAGTGAGTGAGTGAGTGAGTGAGTGAGTGAGTGAGTGAGATGTTAGTAAAATTCCTGTACTAAGTGTTTTCATCTTTCTAGATTTTAGCCGGTAGGAACAAGAAGAAGTACTGCGATGTGTGTGGACCCAAGAAGGACAGAAAGACAGTACACATGCATCAAGTGCAATAAATACATTTGCAACACACACATTATAAAACTCTGTCCCTCATGTGGTGTGTAGACTGGACTTAATTGGTGTTCAATGGGGCTCATTTATCATTTCCATAAAATACTGTATGTAAAATTCAGCCTTACAATTTTTTCAGTTCATAGCAATAAACAGCAATAGTGATGAAAACCTTGTTTCATTCATATTTGCTCAAGATAAACATTATTTATTCCACCCATGTCTTGATTATAATATATTTTTGATTACAAAAATCACATTTTATTTTTAAAAAATGAATAGCGCTTTTATTGATAAATGGGATCTAGCAGAGGTAAATGGCAAATACTGTATTAAACATGTATGTGTTCTATATTGCTTGTAATTGATATGTCAACATCTAGTATTAAGTACTTTTACGTGAATTGTTATGTCTGTATTGTTTTAAAAACCCAATAATGTTGTGGGTCCATCAGACCTGCGAACATTGTGTGAATAAAAAAACATGAACATCACACAAGGGTTAAGCCAAAAACAATAGGAGGGTGGAAGGTCGCATAACGTGAATGTCTAGCAACCCAAATGTTGCGAGTTTGAATCTCATCATGGACAACTTCAGCATTTAACTTCTTCCGGTATAGGGGACGCTTGCGTCTCACTTGGCCAAAAGCCAGGGAAAATTCAGCGCGGCAAATTCAAATAAAATTATATAAAAATCTAACTTTCATTAAATCACACATGTAAGATACTAAATTAAAGCTACACTCGTTGTGAAAGCATAAGAAGCTATTATCTGATGATAGCACAACAGTAAACAAAGAGGGTAGCATATTTCAACCCTGCAGGCGCTACACAAAACGTAGAGATAAAATATAAAACATGCTTTACCTTTGACGAGGTTCTTTTGTTGGCACTCCAATATGTCTCATAAACATCACAATTGGTCCTTTTGTTCGATTAATTCCATCCATATATATCCAAAATGTCCATTTATTTGGCGCGTTTGATCCAGAAAAAAACAGCTTCCAAATTGCGCAACGTCACTACAAAATATTTCAAAAGTTGCCTGTAAACTTTGCCAAAACATTTCAAACTACTTTTGTAATACAAATTTACGTATTTTTAAACGTTAATAATCGATCAAATTGAAGATGGGTCTATCTGTGTTCAATACAGGAAGACAACAAACCCAAGCTACTTTCAAGTCTTGCCCAACTCTCAACAGTGTTACGCAGTTCCTAGATGGCCGTACTTTTTCATTGCACAAAGGAATGACCTCAACCAAATTCCAAAGACTGGTGACCTCCAGTGGAAGCGGTAGGAACTGAAAACAAGTTCCTAAGAAGTATTGTTTCCCAATGAGAACACATTGAACAGGCAGAGACCTAAAAAAAAGAAAATCTGAACTGTTAGTCCTCAAGTTCTGTTATACTCATAGACATGATTCAAACAGTTTTAGAAACTTGTGTTTTCTATCAAAATATACTAATAATATGCATATCTTATATTCCTGGCATGAGTAGCAAGAAGTTGAAATTGGGCATGCTATTTATCCAAAAGTGAAAATGCTGCCCCCTATACCTTAAGAAGTTAAGCTAATTAACAACTTTGCAGCTACTTAGCATGTTAGCTAACCCTTCCCCTACCCCTAACCTTTTAACCTAAATCTTAACTGTAACCCTAATCTTAACCCCTAACCCATAGAGCTAGCTGACGTTAGCATTAGCCAACTACCCACCTAGCTAACCTTAGCCACAACAAATTGGAATTCGTAACTTAATGTACGAATTGGAATCTGTAACATATTTCACGAATTGCAATTCATAACATATCATACAAATTCTACATGTTTAAATGTCATACTATTAAGGATGATGGACATCCACAAATTAATACATACCATACGGAACGTAACATTCATGTATCATACTATACTGAACTAAAATATGAACGCAACATGTAATGTGTTGGTCCCATGTTTCATGAGCTGAAACGAGCCCAGAAATTTTCCAGACACACAAAAACCTAATTTCTCTATGGTTTTGTGCACAAATTTGCTTACATCCCTATTAGTGAGCCTTTATCTTTTGCCAATATAATTCATCCACCTGACAGGTGTGGCATTTTAAGAAGCTGATTAAATAGCATGATCATTAAAAAGGTGCACCTTGTGCCGAGGACAATATAGGGCCACTCTAAAATTAGCAGTTTTGTCACACAACACAATGCCACAGAAGTTTTGAGAGAGCATACAATTGTCATGCTGACTGCAGGAAGGTCCACCAGAGCTGTTGCAAAATAATTTAATGTTAATTTCTCTACCATAAGCCACCTCCAACGTCGTTGTAGAGAATTTGGCGGTACATCCAACCTTCTTCACAACCGCAGAACACATGTAACCACGTCAGCCCAGGACCTCCACATCTGGCTTCTTCACGTACGGGATTGTCTGAGACCAGCCACCAGGACAGTTGATGAAATTGAGGAGTATTTCTGTCTTTAATTGAGCCCTTTTGTGGGGAATAACTCATTCTGTTAGACTGGCCCTGGCTCCCCAGTGGGTGGGCCTTGCTCCCAAGTGAGTGGGCCTATGCCCTCCCAGACCAACCCATGGCTGTGCACCTGCCCAGTCATGTGAAATCCATAGATCAGGGCCTAATTAATTAATTTAAATTGACTGATTTCCTTATATGACCTGTAACCCAGGAAAATCATTGAAATTGTTGCATGTTGCGTTTATATTTATGTTCAGTATAAATGTGTCACGGATTTACATACAGAATAATACGAACTGCTCTGAGATCACGTTGGACCATCACAGCGACAGACACACACATACACGAACCACCATGCACACCATGCAAATGCACAAACTACTTCTGAGCAATTAACCAAAATGTGGGTTATTTTTGTTTTTTTAGCATGAGGTTGTAAGTAACAAAAATATTTCCCAGGACATAGACATGTCTGATATTTGCTGAAAGCTTAAATTCTTGTTAATCTAACTCCACTGTCAAATTTACATTATCTATTACAGTGAAATAATACCATGCTATTGTTTGAGGAGAGTGCACAGTTATTGGCACGACTTCTGCCGGAATTGGTCCCTCTTCTTGTTCGAGCGGCATTCGGCGGTCGATGTCACCGGCCTTCTAGCCATCACCGATCCACTTTTCATTTTCCATTTGTTTTGTCTTTGTTTTTTACACACCTGGTTTCAATTCCCTCATTACATGTTCATTATTTAACCCTCTGGTTTCCCCCATGTTTGTGTGCATTTTTGTTGTATCTGACGGCTGGTATATTGTTGCCCGGTTTTGTTATTTACACCCGTTTATTTCGTGGTTCCGGTATTTTTCCAGCATCTTAGTATTGTGTTTATACTGGTGTTTTCTTGAATTAAATACCTTGTCCACGCATCTCAGCTCTCCTGCGCCTGACTCCTTTCACCAGTTTACCCACAGCCTTGTCCCTTATGAATTTGAAAATGTACTTGGGCAGGCTTGATACATTTTGAACAGAAATGAAATGGTTCATTGAATCAGTCTACAATTTAGAACACACACTGCTGCCATCTAGCGGCCAAAATCTAAATTGTGCCTAACCTGGAATAATACATTGTGACCTTTCTCTTGCATTTCAAATATTCTTTGTATTATCTTTCATCAGATCTAATGTGTTACATTCTCCTGCATTAATTTCACATTTCCACAAACTTCAAAGTGTTTCCTTTCAAATGCTTTCAAGAACATATCCTTGCTTCAGGTCCTGAGCTACATGCAGGTAGATTTGGGTATGTCATTTTAGGCGAAATTGGAATTAAAGGTCCGATCCTTCAGAGGCTATTCACATTAGTCTACATTAGCTCAAACATCCCGTAGGGGGGATACCAGGCAAATAATTGATCAACGTTGGTTCAATTATTTGATTTTTTATTTCTTCTTCTGTGACCTCAATGTGCAGTGTCTGTAGAGATACATCAAATCAAGCTTGGACTGTGTTATGTGGTAGGGAGTTGTAGTTTCCAACAGGCCAATATTCTACATAGTTTAGTGCCAAAAATGTGGTAATTAACTACAATGGCCAAAACCATTGCACAACCACTGACTGCCTGTGTACACTAGGGAGTAGAGAAGAGAGAACGTGCATTTGCTAGGGATAGAAACTAGTTGCTTCAAGAGCCTGAAAATACATGATCTAAATGATTTATAATTGATATTCAGCAGTCATAAAAGTATTCCTTATTTACTTTGAAGAACTACTAAAATAGTGATTTTGTCTCACAGCATAGGCAGCAGCTCTATAGACATGAGATGCTGAATTGGAACTAAATAATAAAGTAATGAAAAAAAAACAAACATTTTATTCAAGTAATGTGAATAAATAACGGTTAATAAGTGATAAACAATAATGGACAGTCACTATCATCATGGCATTTTTATTAACCTCTTGCTTCTACCTGGCACGCAGGCGTCCCATCTAGAGCACTGGAAATGCAAATACGCTACGCTAAATGCTAATAGTATTAGTTAAAACTCAAACGTTCATTAAAATACACATGCAGGGTATTGAACTAAAGCTACACTAGTTGTGAATCCAGGCAACAAGTCAGATTTCTAAAATGTTTTACGGCGAAAACATAGCACATATTTATGTCAACCCACCACCGCAGACATAGCTCATTAGCATAGCCAAGTAGGAAAAAATATGCAATCAACAAGCGCAGGATTTTTAAAAAATCATTTCACTAACCTTTTGAAATCTTCATCAGATGACAGTAATATAACATGTTACACAGTATATTCATTTTTTTCAATAATCTGCAATATATATCCATAAATCTCTGTTTACAATGACGCATCGTTCAAAAAATGTTACTAAAATGTCAGGAGAAATGAAATAGCTCCGGCAGATAACGTCAGCTAACAAGGAATACACATCATAAACTTTGACTAAATATGCATGTTTTAATATGTATAGGAAGATACACTTCTTCTAAATGCAATCGCTGTGTTACATTTATTTTTAACGTTACAGTTTGCGTTTACTAGGCTATACTAGTTGTCGGCGCTCCAAATGTATCATTATGCCTCCTCTATCTTGGAGTCGACAGAAACCCAAAATTAACACATAAATATTCCCTTACCTTTGCTGTTCTTCCATCAAAAGACCTGGAAGGGATTATACTTACCAAAACAGCGTTTAGTTTTCAAGTCTGCGTCTTTCGGTTCTCAAAATAGCCACTTTTCGGTCGAAATGTAGGCAAAATTCAAGTGGATGCGCACCAAAACGTCGAAATTATATATTATATGTCGAGTAAACTTGTCAAACTATGTTCATAATTAAGCTTTAACATGTTATAAAGGTGTACAGCAATTGTGAAGACGAAATGAAACACACACGTCTTTTAATTGATCCTGAAGAAAAGAGAGAGCGGGAGCAGAGCGCGCATAAACGTACACTTTTTTTTGCGTGACCAAGACCTTTCGGCACGCTCAACGTCTCGTGAGCGCGCGATTCACACAATGAGAAGCCCCATTGAAAGCAGGCTTCGCGCTGAACACGTAGGAACTGTTCCCAGAGTGGTAGTTGTTTGGGAAGGTGTTTAAGATGATGTCAAAGTTGGGCCAACTTTTTCCATGACAAGAGAGATTTTGGGAGAATGCATGCCCTGAGACTTCTGCTTTACATAGAGACAAAATTTAAACGGTTTTAGAAGCTTTAGAGTGTTTTCTATTCGATAATATTTTTAAAATGCATATATTAGCAACTTTTGACAAAAATGTATCCTGTTTTATATGGGTACCCAATTCCTCCATTAGGGGCAGTAAACAGGGCTAGGCTTAAGAGGTTAATTGTTTTATTCTGTGTTACAGCATTTAAACGTGAAAATGTGATACTTTTTTAATATTCGAACCGAAACCAAACCAATCTAAAAAATATCTAATTAGCACGCACACATAAATCCCCCTCATGAGAGTGATTGACACTCCACTGATGGCTTCCATGCACTGAGCC
Source organism: Oncorhynchus gorbuscha (assembly GCF_021184085.1). NCBI lineage: Eukaryota > Metazoa > Chordata > Actinopteri > Salmoniformes > Salmonidae > Oncorhynchus > Oncorhynchus gorbuscha. The sequence continues at coordinate 30,941,002 of NC_060176.1, read as the reverse complement.
ACTGTCACCACTAGGTGACAGTTGCTTTTTTGGTCATTATCAGCCCTTCAATGTTGATATTTTTCTCTTTTCTTTTTTGCTCGTGTTTTAAACACCAAGAAAACCAAAGTTATGTTAGTCTGTTCCACTAGGGAAAGGCCAAAACAGTATGGGAGGAGTACCAAACTATTGGGAGTGCAGCTAGACAACTGCTTATTGTGGTCACCTCAATTTTTTTACCTTTATTTAACAAGACAAGTCAGTTAAGAACAATTCTTATTTTCAATGATTTCCTAGGAACAGTGCCTGTTCAAGAGCAGAATGACAGATTTGTACCTTGCCAGCTTGGGGGTTTGAACTTGCAACCTTCTGGTTACTAGTACAATGCTCTAACCACTCACTAGGCTAGCCTGCAACCCTAATCTGTAATTTAAAAAAAAATCAAACAGCATTTGTAATCAGAAGGATAGGTAAATATTTATCTGGAAAAAATCTTAAGCAAATAACACAAGCATTAATTGAGAGTCAGATGAACTACTACTGTTATGTGGTCTGGGGAAATGCATCATCAACTGAAGTTAGGAGGCTGCAGAATGCACAGAACAAAGCAGCAAGGATTGTTTTAAGGTGGAGATATGGTTCTTCTGTTGCAGTCATGCGCAATGTTCTTGGCTGGTCATCAATCGACAAGATAATTGAAAAAAACATGCTTATTTTATTTCATAATATACATAATTTAAAACAGCCAAGTTCTATTCACAACTGTATTCAGTTGGTAAGAGACAGACATTCCGTAAATACTAGTAGATTGTCCAGGCAAAAGAACACTTCGATTTAGAGCAATAAAGAAATTGAATAAATTAACTGAGCAAACCAGAAACCTTTCAATATATAAATGTAAACATTATTTTAAAACTATTTAAATATAATACATAGAAATGTTGTGGGACTATAGTAGATGAAGAATCAATCTTTTTTAGATTGATTATTTATTGGGTCATTATGTTAGTATGTTTGTAATAGTGTGTTATATGTGAAGATGTGTTCGTATTATAAATTGTATTTTAATGTTTAAGGACTCTTGGAAGATTAGTCCAAATGGGGACTAAGAGAGATCCAAATCAAATATCTCTCTCTCCCCCCTCTTTCTCTTTCCTTTTCTTTCTCATCTTCCCCACAGGGTACCATTCAGGATGTCAAATACATTTTTGCTCCAAACAGCTACATCACACAATGTCCCAACCTCAATCGCAAAGAGATCCAAATCAAATCAAATCTCTCTCTCTCTCCCCCCTCTTTCTCTTTCCTTTTCTTTCTCATCTTCCCCACAGGGTACCATTCAGGACGTCAAATTCATTTTTGCTCCAAACGGCTACATCACACAATGTCCCAACCTCAATCGCAGTAAGTAGAGTAACTGTTATTACCTGTATTTATAAAAGTAAGAGTGCTACTCTAGGATCAGTTTAGCCTTTTAGATAGTAATGACATCCAATTGCAATTGGCATACAATATTGCATTGACAGGGGAGACCTGATCTTAGATCAGCACTCTTACTCTGATGTACTTTATGATTACAGGCTAGGTATGTTTAGCTTGTTGTTGAGGACATAGGACGGGTTATTCCAACATGTTCCTTGGTCCTTGTTCCCGTACTCTTCTTCATTTTGTATGAAAAGTGAAGAGGTACTGAGAGACAGTGGATATGGCATCCTGAAATGTCTCATTAGGTATACTCCTGTTACTCTTACTAATCCCTCATCACTGAATAAGCCAGTCGAACTCCATCTCTGTTCTCGCTCTCCCTCTTTCTCTCACTCATTCCCTCTTTCTGTCTCTTTCTTTCTTTCTTTCACACGCACACCCACACTTTTTCCCTTCTCTCTCTCTCTCTCTCTCTCTCTGTCTCTTTCTTTCTTTCTTTCACACGCACACCCACACTTTTTCCCTCTCTCTCTCTCTCTCTCTCTCTCTCTCTCTTTCTTTCTTTCTTTCTCTCTCACCCACACTTTTTCCCTTCTCTCTCTCTCTCTCTCTCTCTCTCTCTCTCCTGTTTATTGCCAAACAAATGCAGATGCAGGGCTTGTGTTGTGCATTTGTGGCGATGCTACTGTCTCTGTTGCTGATCAATAAAGCATGTAATCATAGTCTGTCACTACACTCATCGATACTCATGTGAACCAGCACTCGCGCCGCAGCCGAGAAGCCAATACAGCACTATTAGCTGCAGGACAACAAGCGTTTTCATATTAATATAGAAGTATATTTTTCTTTCTTCAAACATGCATACAACATTGTGTAATGTGTAATTACCTACAATCCTCTAAAAACAAAGCCATGTGGCAATATAGGAAGTGCAAGGAGATTAAAACCAGACTTCCAATGAGTTCAAACACTCAATTTTCTCTAGCTTTGGTAATCGTCATAAAATATAATTATATTTTGAGCAACATTGTTTTGGTAAAATGTGTATAAATGTATTTCTTCTCTTTTTCTCTTATTTTGCCTCCTCTCTACCTCCTTCCTTTTCTCTTGTCCTTTACTCTTTTATCCCCTCTCCTACTCCTGTCTTTCTTTGTCCCTCCTTTTCTCCTGTTGAGGCTGTCCGACATGCAGTGATTTCCTGAGCCTGGTGCAAGGCATCATGGACCTTCAGGAGCTGCTGGCCAAGATGACCCTAAAGGTGAGAGTGACCAGTCACTCTCAAAAAAATAGCATTTTGACCTCAAACAAGCGACCTTATAAGTGATGTGGTGTGATGCTTTATGTCCCAACATTGTACCTGAGAGACCTTAGTCAGAGGACATGAACACATACACCTCGTATCAAAGCCCTCTCTTCCTCCTCCAGAGGTCATACAACAGACACACACACACACACACACACACACACACACACACACACACACACACACACACACACACACACACACACACACACACACACACACACACACACAGGGTAAGTATGATCGGAGGTCACAGTGGTGTCATTAAATGGCAGCCATCTCGGCCCTGCGGGACACTAACAGGTGCTGAACATTATGTTCCTCTCAGCAAGACCCCCAACCGTGTGTGTGTGTGTGTGTGTGTGTGTGTGTGTGTGTGTGTGTGTGTGTGTGTGTGTGTGTGTGTGTGTGTGTGTGTGTGTGTGTGTGTGTGTGTGTGTGTGTGTGTGTGTGTGTGTGTGTGTGTGAAGCAAGGACAGCCCACCAGCCAGCCCTGGGCTTGGTGTCATCCCACTGTAAATAACCGTCTCCTTCATTTTAATGGACTCGAAGCTCTCATTTTGTCAAAATGCCTATTGGCACCCTGTTCCCTATTTTGATTAGATCCCATATGGTTCTGGTCAAAAGTAGTGCACTATATGGGGAATAGGTTGGCATTTGGGGTACAGCCTGTCTGACTCCTCTGCTTATACAGCAACGCAGCCGGTAGAAATGGCACTTTCCTCCCCGTGTGTCTGTAAACGAGGGAGGGAGGGATAGAGGGGTGGAAGGGAAGAGGGTGATGAAGGTGGCGGATGAATAATTGCTAACCTCTTGGTTCCCGGCTGGCTGTATATTATAAAGTGTCATGGAGAGTGAGCTGAGAATAGAAGTTCCATGCATGAATTAGCAGTGGCTGTGTGTGTGTGTGTGTGTGTGTGTGTGTGTGTGTGTGTGTGTGTGTGTGTGTGTGTGTGTGTGTGTGTGTGTGTGTGTGTGTGTGTGTGTGTGTGTGTGTGTGTGTGTGTTAGAAGAGGTTGCAGAAATGGATGACCATGTGTCACACACACTTTATGACAATCTTGTAGCATGTCATATCTTGCATAGAGTATACTGCAAGTGCAGTCTATGCTCTTATGTCTTCAATATACACTGCTCAAAAAATAAAGGGAACACTTAAACAACACAATGTAACTCCAAGTCAATCACACTTCTGTGAAATCAAACTGTCCACTTAGGAAGCAACACTGACTGACAATAAATTTCACATGCTGTTTTGCAGATGGAATAGAAAACAGGTGAAAATTATAGGCAATTAGCAAGACACCCCCACTTCTCAGTTCCTATGCTTTCTGGCTGATGTTTTGGTCACTTTTGAATGCTGGCGGTGCTTTCACTCTAGTGGTAGCATGAGACGGAGTCTACAACCCACACAAGTGGTTCAGGTAGTGCAGGATGGCACATCAATGCGAGCTGTGGCAAGAAGGTTTGCTGTGTCTGTCAGCGTAGTGTCCAGAGCACGGAGGCGCTACCAGGAGACAGGCCAGTACATCAGGAGACGTGGAGGAGGCCGTAGGAGGGCAACAACCCAGCAGCAGGACCGCTACCTCCACATTTTTGCAAGGAGGAGCACTGCCAGAGCCCTGCAAAATGACCTCCAGCAGGCCACAAATGTGCATGTCTCTGCTCACACGATCAGAAACAGACTCCATGAGGGTGGTATGAGGGCCCGATGTCCACAGGTGGGGGTTGTGCTTACAGCCCAACAACGTGCAGGACGTTTGGCATTTGCCAGAGAACACCAAGTTTGGCAAATTCTCCACTGGCGCCCTGTGCTCTTCACAGATGAAAGCAGGTTCACACTGTGCACATGTGACAGACGTGACAGAGTCTGGAGACGCCGTGGAAAACGTTCTGCTGCCTGCAACATCCTCCAGCATGACCGGTTTGGCGGTGGGTCAGTCATGGTGTGGGGTGGCATTTCTTTGGGGGGCCGCACAGCCCTCCGTGTGCTCGCCAGAGGTAGCCTGACTGCCATTAGGTACCGAGATGAGATCCTCAGACCCCTTGTGAGACCATATGCTGGTGCGGTTGGCCCTGGGTTCCTCCTAATGCAAGACAATGCTAGACCTCATGTGGCTGGAGTGTGTCAGCAGTTCCTGCAAGAGGAAGGCATTGATGCTATGGACTGGCCCGCCCGTTCCCCAGACCTGAATCCAATTGAACACATCTGGGACATCATGTCTCGCTCCATCCACCAACGCCACGTTGCACCACAGACAGTCCAGGAGTTGGCGGATGCTTTAGTCCAGGTCTGGGAGGAGATCCCTCAGGAGACGATCCACCACCTCGTCAGGAGCATGCCCAGGCGTTGTAGGGAGGTCATACAGGCACGTGGAGGCCACACACACTACTGAGCCTCATTTTGACTTGTTTTAAGGACATTACATCAAAGTTGGATCAGCCTGTAGTGTGGTTTTCCACTTTAATTTTGAGTGTTACTCCAAATCCAGACCTCCATGGGTTGATACATTTGATTTCCATTGATCATTTTTGTGTGATTTTATTGTCAGCACATTCAACTATGTAAAGAAAAAAGTATTTAATGAGAATATTTCATTCATTCAGATCTAGGATGTGTTATTTTAGTGTTCCCTTTAGTTTTTTGAGCAGTGTATTTTCCAAGAGTATGAACGCATGCATATATGCTACTCACGCAGGCACTCACGCACGCACACAGATGATTGGGATATACCATCGTGCACATATGATGCTGGTGCTATGGTGCTGGGGAAGCCAGCCTGTAGTGGTGCCGTATTTTAAGGTAGTTCCTCACCCTGGAGTCCCCTCAGTCTATGGAGGAACGATCTAACATCAAGTTGTAAAAGTTGTAAAATACTGAACTTGGCCTTTAAGCATCACCATATTATTTTGAAATTGTGTTTCAAATATTGCATTTTTGGACAGCTCCTGTCTCCAATGCTCACGGCTCAAATCCCTGTTTCGTCAGAACATGGAACATCTTTCAATCGACGGGTTGATCAGAGCTCATGCCTTAATGACCTCATCCTCAGTGGATTAGTGTGGCCTGGAGCCTGGTGCACAAGATGTGTAGGGGCCCACTAATGAGGATGGGCCCATCGTCTTACTCTATAGATGTTACGAGGTAATAAAAGGGGCGTAAACCATTCTCACCACTGAGTGTGTTGTTGACGAAACAGAGGAGAGACACAGAGGCCCGGCTGGTTTAGCTAGCCTAGCTAGCCTGGATCCTCAAGAAACATGTGTCGACCACCCGGATTTTCAATGTAGCAACTGTTTGCTTGCAGAGGACTACAGGAGCGAAGTGGCTACTCTTAGCAAACAAGTAGTGAACCTACATAAGTTACTGGGGAATCCACACCCGCCTACTTTTTCTTTCTCTTCTACCCAAGTATCCGGATGCCACTCTGGCTTGGTCGAAGTGTTGCCGCCGTGTCGGCTCTCCACAATCGTCTGGACGGTACCCTGCAGGGATCCTTCCCTGAAGGGTTCTCCCCCTTCCCTGAAGAATGGAGCTAGTAGGATGCTTCTGGATGACTTGGGGGATGTTCCTGTTGTTAAGTCCAGACCAGACACAGACCAGAAACAGCTTTGCGGGCCTGGATCCAGAGGTACCTGCGCCTTAGTCCTCTGTTCTGTCTCCCTCTCCGGTGGCTTCTACCTCGTGTTCAGATCCTCAGAGCTCCCACCCTCATCTGACCGTGAGGCTGTCTGAGGCTCCTGCCCATTCATCATCCATGATGGATACTACAGACGGCTCAAGTCAAATCAAATCAAATCCAATTTATTTATATAGCCCTTCCTACATCAGCTGATATGGTACAGAAACCCAGCCTAAAACCCCAAACAGCAAGCAATGCAGGTGTAGAAGCACAGTGGCTAGGAAAAACTCCCTAGAAAGGCCAAAACCTCGGAAGAAACCTAGAGAGGAACCAGGCAATGTGGAGTGGCCAGTCCTCTTCTGGCTGTGCCGGGTGGAGATTATAACAGAACATGGCCAAGATGTTCAAATGTTCATAAATGACCAGCATGGTCGAATAATAATAAGGCAAAATAATAAGGCAAAATAGTCATTGAAACTGGAGCAGCAGTTGAAACTGGAGCAGCAGCATGGCCAGGTGGACTGGGGTCAGCAAGGAGTCATCATGTCAGGTAGTCCTGGGGCATGGTCCTAGGGCTCAGGTCCTCCGAGAGAGAGAAAGAAAGAGAGAAGGAGAGAATTAGAGAACGCACACTTAGATTCACACAGGACACCGAATAGGACAGGAGAAGTACTCCAGATATAACAAACTGACCCTAGCCCCCGACACATAAACTACTGCAGCATAAATACTGGAGGCTGAGACAGAAGGGGTCAGGAGACACTGTGGCCCCATCTGAGGACACCCCCGGACAGGGCCAAACAGGAAGGATATCCATCGGGCCCACCTCCCTTAAGTCCTCAAGGGGTTTGCAAAAACACTTGAGGTGAAAGACTGGCCGGATCTCACCCTGTGCTATCCGAATACAGGACATTACTTGGCTGCTTCTGACCGTTCTATGACAGATGCCATGAACTGACGCTGCCGTAGTCCGTGTAGGGTCATACGACATTAGGAGTGCTAGCTAGGAACTTCTGAAAATGGATTTTAAAGAACTGATTCTAGCACTGAAAGATTTCCAAAATCGGCCAATTATTTCAGGTCCGATACCATTGTTGGGATGTGGATGTGAAAGATTCAGCAAGCTATTGGCATTATACACCTGTCTAAAAGATTACTGTAGCTCTGTTGGAATCACTTTCACAGAGTCCATCGAAATCATCTTGGTTCCAGGACTCTATCCACGCATTTCAAGACTGCATTGAGACAATGACATCAAGACCAGTTCAATTAATCCCTACCATTGTATCACTGAGTTGTCATAATGCTGCAGCAAATGTACATTATTCCAGGGGTGTTGGCAGACACAATGTAAGTAACCTCATTTTTGTCCCCTTAACTGCCCTGAATGCCTCTGTTGATCCTAGAGCTATTGTATGCTATAATCATATGCCTATGAACCACAGCTATACTGTTAGCACTGAAGAGGTGTGTATTAGTAGGAAGTCCATGGTGTGCAGCTCACCCTGCACAATCAGTTCAAACAAATTAGCATGTCTACTTCTGATAAGCTTCCAAGTAAAGTATTAAAAACAATCATCCCAGAAAAGTGCCATAAATAGCCCACATTATTAACATATGCAGCCTAAGAAACAAGGTTCATGTAATCAATAATGTGCTAGTAACAGATGACATTCATATGTTTTTTTTTACATTGGATAAAAGCAGAGACTCAGAGCTAGTATATCATTCACTGCAGTTGAGAAACAAATGGGAAAGTAATTCTGCTTTGAAATATCATAAACTTGTTACCCAACATTTTAGAAAATTACCCTTGAATATTTTGGAGAGCTCTTCTTTGTCTACACCCATCCATCATCGTTCACGACCTTAGCCCCACCAATATATTAAAGGATTCACATGTGTGGCCATGTGCTAAGCCGTGACTACGGTAGTGTCATGCGGGTGAAAGAGGACCCAAAAGCGACTTGGCGAAAACAGAGTCTTTAATCCAGTAAAGTAAATACAAACAAAAAACACAACTTTCACTCGAAATGACGAGGACAAACTGGAGACTCGATCTTGAACAGCAGGTGAACAGCAGGTTGCCTCGGGAAGGCACTTGAACCAGACAGACTCAGACACCTGCTCACCACGCAGCATCTGAGGAAAACACGACACGACAGGGCGATACACAAACACAGCACGGTGAATTCTAGACAAGGAACCGACAGGACAGGAACGGAACACAAAGGAAGAAATAGGGACTCTAATCAGGGGAAAGGATCGGGAACAGGTGTGGGAAGACTAAATGATTGATTAGGGGAATAGGAACAGCTGGGAGCAGGAACGGAACGATAGAGAGAAGAGAGAGCGAGAGAGTGAGAGAGGGAGGGGGAGAGAGAGGGATAGAAAGAGGGAAAGAACCTAATAAGACCAGCAGAGGGAAACGAATAGAATGAGAAGCACAGGGACAAGACAAGATAATAAATGACAAAACATGACAGGTAGTGTACAACCAAAGATTTCAAGACAAAAGGCTGGTTTACACTACTTCTATCAACATGTCTATATACAGTTGTCTTAGTGACATCATGAGGAATCTATTGTCTTCCGACGTACAACTTGTCATTGTGAAAAAGTAGAAACACAAAAACGACAGGCTGCATGACATCAGCAGCCTACGGGTCCAAAATAGCATAACTGGTGCATTTTAACACCAATAAACCCATCCGTTTAAAAATGAATTTAGTATATGTGACTGAACGGCTCAAATCAGTCTTATGTAGCAAAATTTGAAATTCTGTTTTTAAACTGGAAAAAAATAGAGACTCAGAGCTAAATAAATGGTATATCATCCACTGCATTTTTTGAGAAAAACAGGGTTTAAGTTTTATTAAGGTACAACATTATCATCAAATGATAGATTATATTTTTAAGGTGTAAACCTCAAAAGGCCTCTCTGTATCTTCCCTCTCTGTGGCAGCTGACAGGGTGTCTTCATCATCCTCCTGTTATGAAAATGAACAATTGTGTTGTTCTACTCTAATCCATTACAAACAATCAGTGGAGTATTAAGGGTACTTACAACTGCATGGAGGTCTATTATGGCAGTAGGCTCCACCAGATAGATTACACCATCAGTAACTGGTAGAACATGACGATTAGACAGTTAAATTATAATTTTGCCAAGAAAAGTACACCACCAATTTGAATTTTGTGTTTACAACAGTGTGCAGGCCACATCACAATTTTTCAAATATACAGTGGCTTGCAAAAGTATTCATCCCCCTTGGCATTTTTACTATTTTCCTATTTTGTTGCCTTACAACCTGGATGCTTTGATGCTGCCACCACCATGCTTCACTGTGGGGATGGTATTCTCGGGGTGATGAGAGGTGTTGTTTTTGCGCCAGACATAGCGTTTTCCTTGATGGCCTAAACTCAATTTTGGTCATCTGACCAGAGTACCTTCTTCCATATGTTTTGGGAGTCTCCCACATGCCTTTTGGCGAACACCAAATGTGTATGCTTATTTTTTTCTTTAAGCAATGTCTTTTTCTCTGGACACTTCCGCAAAGCCCAGCTCTATGGAGTATACGGCTTAAAGTGATCATGTGACACTTAGATTGCACACAGGTGGACTATATTTAACTAATTATGTGACTTTTGAAGGTAATTGGTTGCACCAGATCTTATTTAGGGGCTTCATAGCAAAGGGGGTGAATACATATGCACGCACCAGTTTTCAGTTTATTAGTTATTTTTTTCGTTTTCACTTCACCAATTTAGAATATTTTGTGTATGTGAAATCAAAATAAAAAATATATTTAAATTACAGGTTGTAATGCAACAACATAGGAAAACCACCAAGTGGGATGAATACTTTTGCAAGGCACTGTATAACTCAGAGTCACCTTAAAATAGATTATTATGTCTAAAGGACAACTAGGAATCTGAAAAAGTAATAGCAGTCAATTACAAATAATTGTACCACTTCAAGGAGATTAGTGTACCAAGTCGTGTTAATATGGATGGGTGTGCGTTACTGAGTTAAGACTGGCAAAATGATGAATGTACATATATCATTAATTTGAATAGGTGTAGGTGAGATGCTAACGTCCCACCAGGCCAACATCCAGTGAAACTGCAGAGCGTTAAACATTCTAAATACACAATTTGTTATAGCATCTTACATCATTATTACGTATTATTTTCCAACCAAGCATTAAAGTCAGAAATAACAATCAAATAAATTGCTTACATTTGAAGATCTTCCTCTGGTGGCAATGCCAAGTGTCCTAACTACACAGTTAATGTTTGTTTTGTTTGATAACATCCATTTTTTATAGCCTGACACAAAACATTTGTAAAACGCTTGCGTCGTGATTTCCGTCTCATTCAACTTTGGACAAAGCATTCGTGGTAATTACACACACTCAACAAACATTTATCCAGTCATGGTTGGTTTCATTGCAATCCTCTGGTTGTTACTAACACAACCATACTTGATGGTTCTTTTCCCGGGACGTATTGACCGAAACAAACCGATTTGAAGACACCAATCAATGACATCATTGAGCACCAATGGTAGGACCGGTCTATAGTTGATTGACTGTATTTTGGCCCAATGACCACTGATCATCTTGAAATCTAGCTTGGAAGATAGCCAATGAGTGGAGGTAAACGGCAATATGTAATGGTTATACGTTCGAAGACCAGCCTTTGTCTTAAACTCTGGCGTAAAAGAGGTTCATTCGCCATTGCAAATCCTACTTGACGGAGCCACGAGTGTTACGCATAGCAGTATATAGTCCATAGCATTTTCAGCAAGTTTATATATTTAAATTATGGCAAACAAAGTTTAAGTATATAGATTTAACCCAAATTATAAAGGAAATTGATAGAGAAAGAGATACTGAGTTGCCTCAGCACCTTCTGTCCCCTCTACCTCTGTCCCTTCTGCTCCAACCAGTGGTGTTCACCTGCCCAGATTTGTCTCTGTAGGCATGAATGTGCCTAATGGCAAAAAGGGCACAGTAGGGAGAAGTCGTTGTGCCCTTTGTCACAGGAAATGCCCTGCACCACCTGTTCAGTAAGCCACTGCTTTACAGCAGAAAGAGACTGCTATGGGCCATGGCACCAGCAGCACAATATTGTGTAGAGGACTGAGGGTCTTCACAATATTGTAAATAGAAAATGTTTAAATAGTTACCCTTGTTATTAGTTTATATTTAATTATTATTATTATTATATATTTGGGGGGGGGGGTGTTAGAATAGCATTTATGTATTTTGTATATAGTTATTTCCTTCAAAATGTATCACTGTACCAATTCGGCCACTTGGGTACATTTGTGTGGGACACCTGGGTGACTTCATGCACAATGTAATGTAAGCTCGCTCATTTTTGAAGTTCTGTCTAAAACTTTGCTCAGTTATTGTTGCCATCTTATGTTTTTCATTCAAATCATCCCCAGAATCCTATCTGTATGCTTGGCTGTTCTTGTTAATTTGAAAGATACAGCAACAATAAAAAAACAGAAAACACATGTTTATTTCCTTTTATTTTCTTCTACCAGATCTATTGTGTTATATACTCCTACATTCAATTCACATTTCCACGGAATTCAGAGTGTTTCCTTTGAAATTATACCTAGAAAATGCATATTCTTGCTTCTGAGCCTGAGCTACAGGCAGTTAGGTTAGGGTATGTTTTTAGGCGGAATTTGAGAAGAAGGGGGGTACCCCAAAGAAGTTAAGCACTTTGTGAGTGTGTGTATGTTTGTGTTTGTGTATGTGTGTGTGTGAGGTATATGCTGAGGGTACACCCTAAAAAATACTGGCACTGGGTAAATATATGACAGTGGGATATTTTGACCTAGCCAGTTGGTTTGTGTGAATTGGGTTGTTTGGATTACCCAAAAATGGGTTAATTTAACTGTCAGTTGTATTTTTATTAACTTTCATGATGGTTTCACGCAGCAGCTGTCTTTTTTAAGGTATTCCATAGGATATTTTCAGGAGGCATGACCTAATAGGGAAGTGGCTATCAGTTATTTTTGGCCACCCGGAGAGGAAATGTTTCTGTTAAGTTTGTACACTGAAAATGTATAGTTCAATATTTTTGCAAATTATTCCTTTTAATTTAAAATGAGTAACATTACTATTTATATAATGTAACAAAATGGTAGCATTTAGGATATGCAAAGTCTCAAAGAACTCAAACACATGTGTAAGTCTTATTAAAGCTAGAAAAGTGTCAATATTCAAACTTGGCATGAATTAATAATACAACAGAACAGATGAACTGGAATGACATTTACACTCACGGGTGGCCAAAAATAGCAATCTGAAAGACACACCCCTACTAAGCCCCACCCACCCCTTCAATCTTGTGATCTGACCCACTGGGTCATATCTCAATAACCCAGCATGAACAACCCAACCTTGCCCTTTTTAAAGAAAACAACCCAGCTAAGTGACCCAATGTCTGCAACCCAGAAGTTGGGTATTCCAAACATCCCAGAATTTTGAAAATTAAAGGTAGTGTATATTAACTTCTTGCGTCGAGCCAACCCGGACCCGGGATCATGACTACAGCCTCAAGCCCATTACCATAACGCAACGTTAACTATTCATGAAAATCGCAAATGAAATGAAATCAAAATGCTAGCTCTCATGCTTAGCCTTTTGTTAATAACACTGTCATCTCAGATTTTTAAAAATATGCTTCTCTACCATAGCAAAACTAGCATTTAGCATTTAGCATTAGCATTATCATTTAGCGTTAGCATCACCAGGCAACATTTTCACAAAAACCAGCAAAAACATTCATTAAATCATTTACCTTTGAAGAACTTCGGATGTTTTCAATGAGGAGACTCAGTTAGATAGCAAATGTTCAGTTTTCCTGAAAGATTATTTGTGCAGGAGAAATCGGTCCGTTTTCTGCGTCATGTTTGGCTACCAAAAAAAAATGAAAATTCATTCATCCAAACGCCAAACTTTCTTCCACATTAACTCCATAATATCGACTGAAACATGGTAAACGTTATTTAGAATCAATCCTCAAGGTGTTTTTCACATATCTCTTCATGATATATCATTCCTGGAAGTGTGCTTCTCCTTCTGTATCGCATGGTAAAATGAGTGCCACTGACAATTGCGCACCAATTTAGGCAAAGGACACCGGGCGGACACCTGGCAAATGTAGTCTCTTATGGCCAATCTTCTAATGATATGCCTACAAATACGTCACAATGCTGCAGACATCTTGGACGAACGGCAGAGAGCATAAGCTCGTTCACAGCACATTCACAGCCATAATGATAGTAAAACAGAGCTTCAAAAAAACAGCTCATTTCCTGTTTGAGGTTTCATCTTGGTTTCGCCTGTAGCATCAGTTCTGGGGCACTCACAGATAATATCTTTGCAGTTTTGAAAATGTCAGAGTGTTTTCTTTCCAACGCTGCCAATTATATGCATAGTCAAGCATCTTTTCGTGACAAAATATTGCTCTTAAAACGGGCACATTTTTTTTATCCAATAATGACATAGCGCCCCCATAGGTTGAAGAGGTTAAAGGTAGGGTGACCAGAAAATAATAATGGTTTTAATTCTGAAACACTGGGGGCTAAACACACCAATGTCCATTTCTATGTGTAGTCGGTTGCTCTTGCATTTTTTGTCCTCTTGCTGGTTGAATTGGATTATAGTGCTGCGATATTTAAATGATCTATATATATCTCTGTGTGTGTGTGTGTGTGTGTGTGTGCATGCATTTGTGCGTGTCCAGCTGAACTACGCAGAGTCCAGGCTGACCCAGCTGGAGTCCTGCCGCTGTGAGAGGACGTGCAGTGCCAACGGTGTGGTCTACAGAGACAAGGAGCTATGGGTGGAGCCAGAGAACTGCAGGAACTGCACCTGCATGGTGGGCATCCTACCCGTCAAACAAATACAATAACGTTGTATCTTTCTCCTCACAATTGTCAATAACTTCACCTCACACTAGTCAATTTGCATATTTTTGGAATATTCAAGTCAGTTCACTTTACAAAATAAAAAAAGTTTTAATTCACAAAATAAAAGATATAATGATAATGATGGGCAATAAATAATATTAATAATTAGTATAATTACTATAAAAGGGCAATGGGTTCTATAACTGCTTCAAATATTTTAAGCCAGATCATTATTGGGATGTCAAATGTTATGTTCCTTTTGACGCCAAAGAAGGCTCACATTGGATGTTCCTTTTGATAGCGTAGAAGGCCCTTCTTGCCTCTCAGATCATTCACAGCTTTGTGGAAGTTACCTGTGGTGCAGATGTTTAGTCCCGAGGTATGTATCGTTTTTCTGTGCAATAGCGCAATATTGTTTAGGTGGAATGTGGATTTTTTGGAACACCATTATTTTTGTCTTACTGAGATTAACTGTCTGAGCCCAGGTCTGACAGAATCTGTGCAGAAAATGTAGGTAATGCTGTCTCATCCCCGGCCCTGAGGAAAGAAATCTGTGTTTTTTTTAAACAAATTGTAACTGCACACTTGTTGTTTGTGTACGTGGATTTTATAATGTTGTATATTTCCCCCCCCAACACCACTTTCCATAAATTTATATAGCAGACCCTCATGCCAAATTCAGTCTGAAGCGTTTTTGAAATGGTTTGTTTGTTTGTCAATAAGGGCGTGCAGGGTGAATATGTGGTCTGACATTTGTTCAGAAAATTATGCTGCTAATTATAATGCAGATGATTTTCCCAAGGTTGCTGTTGATGCATATCCCATGGTAGTTTTTGTGTTCGAATTTGTCTCCACTTTTGTGGATAGGAGTGATCAGACCTTGGTTCCAAATATTGGTGAAGAGTTGAGGATAATGCTAAAGAGTTTAAGTATAGCCAATTGGAATTTCTGTTCTGTATATGTGACCGACCGGCTCGAATCGGTCTTATGTAGAAAAAGTTTTTTTTTTTTTTATACATTGGATACAAGTAGAGACACAGAGCTACACAATGGTATATCATACAGTGCATTTTTGAGGAACAATGTAAAGGTAAGTCTGCTTTAAAAGTTGATAAACTCACTTTGGAGAAAATGGCCTTTGAATATGTGGTACCTACTGGAGAGCTCTCCTTTGACTACACCCATTCAGCGTTGCTCGCATCCTTTTAAGCCAGCCCCAACCATCTCTTTAGGGATTCACATTGAGGTCATGTGCTAAACAGTGAGAGGTGTAGTAAAGATTAAGACTAAAAGTGGTAAAAGTAGTAGCCTACAACAAGGAAAACAGAAAGTGGCCAGATACAAATATTAGATAATGCTTACCCAGACACACTTGTCTAAATTGATAGGTCATGTGAAAGAAATGCTATAACCCGAAGCCACATCCAGTGGTCGAAAAAATACTAAATTGTCATACTTGAGTAAAAGTAAAGATACCTTAATAGAAAATGACACAAGTAAAAGTGAAAATCATCCAGTAAAATACCACTTGAGTAAAAGTCTAAAAGTGTTTGGCGGACTGAACACAGTTATATAGATCACCTCAAGATGAAAACGTAATATTCAATATCGGTAAGTTAGACGAAATATTAGCACTACACAATCTGTTGGGTAATAACCTTCAATCTGGATCACAACACAAAACAAATCATAAGACTAGAGACATTTATTGACAAATATTACAGAAACAAGCAACACCCAAACATGACAGAGAGTAAGACAGGGGAACTTATTTCAAAACTCTTCTACAGACACAGACAATTTAATATTTTCACCACCGGGAATGGTACAGGTCGAAACCGATCTGTTAAAATCAATAATTTACAAACTAGGTATACTTGAACTAGTCAGTAAGGATATAAAGGGGTTTAAGGCAAGCCTCGAGATGAGTGTTGATTAAGCTGTGACATTGGAGAAAGACACAAACAAGCTAAAAGGGACAGTTAATAAGATTGGAACCGAGGTTAATTAACTTAAGGAGAACATCGTTCTGAGAGATGCCTTACTTGACATGCAGACTAGATCCATGAGAGAGAATATGGTACTTACAAGTATCCAAGAGAAATGTGAAGTTCCTGAGTTCTGTAGTTAGAGAGTACCTCCTTACAGCTCTTCAGATCCCACGCGGAGCTATCAACAAAATCCAACTCAAACGTGTACCCTGCTTCGGACAGAAAGGGCAGAGGTATGAACGCCCAATTGTCGCCAAATTTGCTTTCTTTAAAGATAAAATAATTGTTAAAAGCCTGGGTAGAAAGAAATAGGCAAGAAAATAGGCATGAATGACCAGTTCCCGAAGGAAATTGCAGAACGCAGTGAAGTTCTGTATCCAATTTTCAAGGAAAATAGATTGAAAGGCAAACCCGTGGTTGATAAACTCTATATTGATTACCAGTTGTTTAGAGACAAAACGACTACACAATGGCTGTTCTAAAAATGACAAAATTCTCATAGAGGAGACAAATAATGAAACACACAATTCTAGCCCTGTTATGGATTGTAATAATACAACAGCAAAATATAGCTTTTCTATCTATTTTAAAATATAACTCATTGGAACACAAAAGCACGAATTCAACATGGTGGAGATAAAAACACAGTGGCGTGTGTTTATTGGTGTTTGGGAAAGTGTGGCGTTGAGTGAGAAAGGAAATGGTTGCATATCCCAGAGCCAATGTATTTCTGTGAGCAGGGGTTGTGAGAAAGCTTTCAATGTTGTGCAGATGAGGGATATACATTTTATAATGATTTATATTATTTATTTATTGTCCTATCGTGGTGGAACAGCGTTTTAAAAATAAATTATATGTACATCTAATTTGTTTATTTATGGTCCTATATTGATGGAACGGTCCACAGCCCTATACCCTACACACCCACCTGAATGACCCAGATACTAAGGAGAAGTCCTTATCTGTTTTATGTGCCTCCTGTAAGCGGCCTGTATGCAGACAAAATGTGGTCAGAGACCTTCTAGAGCAGCACAGCCCCTTCAAGATTCTGAGCCTGCTTGGCAGGGATGATCCTGCAAAGCCAATGTACCCTGATGGGAGAGCATAATATACAAGGAAATTCTCAATGCTGCTAATGAGAACGTTGAAGACCTTGTACCTATAGATAGATGACCTGGAGCCAATGGGTTCGGCGACAGATATGTAGTGAGGGCCAGCCAACGAGAGCATACAGGTCGCCGTGGTGGGTAGTATATGGGGATTTGGTGACAAAATGGATGGCACTGTGATAGACTACATCCCGTTTGCTGAGTAGAGTGTTGGGGGCAATTTTTCAAAATGACATCGCCGAAGTCAAGGATTGATAGGATAGTCAGTTTTATGAGGGTATCTTGTAAAACTGGCAGCATAAGTGAAGGAGGCTTTGTTGCAAAATATGAAGCTGATTCTAGATTTAATTTTGGATTGGAGATGCTTAATCTGAGTCTGGATGGAGAGTTTACACTCTAACCAGACAACAAGGTATTTGTAGTTGTCCACATATTCTAGGTCAGAACCATCCAGAGTAGTGATGCTAGTCGGGCGGGAGGGTGCGGGCAACAATCGGTTGAAGAGCATGCACTTAGTTTTAGAAACATTTAAAGAGCAGTTGGAGGCCACGGAAGGAGTGTTGTATGGCACTGAAGCTTGTTTGGAGGTTTGTTAGCACAGTGTCCAAAGTTGGGCTAGATGTATACAGAATGGTTTTGTCTATGTAGAGGTGGATCAGAGAATCACCAGCAGCAAGCGCGGCATCATTGATATATACAGAGAAAAGAGTTGGCCCGAGAATAAACCCCCCCATGGAGACTGCCAGAGGTGCGGACAACAGGCCCTCCGATTTGACACACTGAACTCTATCTGAGAAGTAGCTGGTGAACCAGGTGAGGCAGTCTTAAGTCTCCCGATAAGAATGTAGTGATTGACAGAGTTGAAAGCTTTGGCCAGGTCGATGAAGAAGTCTGCACAGTACTGTCTCTTGTCGATGGCGGTTATGATATTGTTTAGGACCTTGAGCGTGGCTGAGGTGCTCACATGACCAGCTCAGAAACCAGATTGCATAGTGGAGTTATGGTGGGATTCAAAATGGTTGGTGATCTGTTTATTAATTTGGCTTTCGAAGATTTTTGAAAGGCAGGGCAGGATGGATATTGGTCTGTAACAGTTTAGGTCTAGAGTGTTTCCCCCTTTGAAGAGAGGGATGAACTTGGCAGCTTTCCAATCTTTGGGGTCCTCAGACAATACGAAAGAGAGGTTGAATAGGCTAATAATAGGGGTTGCAACAATTTTGGCAGATCATTTTAGTAAGAGAGGTTCCAGATTGTCTAGCCCAGCTGATCCGCTGTCTGGATTTGGTTGAAGGAGAAACGGGGGGGAATGCTAGCCGTAGAAAAATGCTTATTGAAATGTTTGCTTATTGTATATTTATTGGTGGTGACAGTGTTTCCTATCCTCAGTGCAGTGGGCAGCTGGAAGGAAGTGCTGTTATTCTCCATGGACTCTACAGTGTCCCAAAACATTTGGAATTAGTGCTCAGGAAGCATATATCTGTTTGAAAAAGCTAGCTTTAGCTTTCCTAACTGACTGAATATATTGGTTCTGACTTCCCTGAAAAGTTGCATATCGCGGGGGCTATTCGATGCTAATGCAGAACACCACAGGATGTTTTTGTGCTGGTTAAGGGCGGTCAATTCTGTGGTGAACCAAAGGCTATATCTGTTCTTAGTTCTACATTTTTTTTATTGGGCATGCATATTTAAGATGGAGAGGAAAGCACTTTTGAAGAGCAACCAGACATCCTCTACTGATGGAAGGAAGTCAATATCCTTCCAGAATACCTGGGCCAGGTCAATTAGAAAGGCCTTTGACAGTGATGAGCGGTGGTCGATTGACTGCGGACCCATTACACACACAGGCAATGAGGCTGTGTTCGCTGAGATCCTGGTTGAAGACAGCAGAGGTGTATTTAGAGGGCAAGTTGGTCAGGATGATATCTAAGAGGGTATCCATGGATACAGATTTAGGTTGTACCTGGTAGGTTCCTTGATAATTTGTGTCAGATTGACGGCCAGGATTCAGACATGGCTAGGACATGTTGGCGGAGAGTTCTAAAGCAGTGAATAAAACAAACTTCGGGAGGAGGCTTCTAATTTTAACATGCATGAAACAAATGCTTTTACGGTTACAGATGTCAACAAATGACAGCGCCTGGGGAATGGGAGTGATTCTGGGGGCTGCATGGCCTGGGATAACCTTTCATCACCAGAGGAACAGAGGAGGAGTTGGATAAGAGTACGGCTAAAGGCTAAAAGAACGGGTTGTCTAGTGCGTTAGGAACAGAGAGTTAAAGGAGCAGATTTCTGGGTGCGGAAATATAGATTCAAGGCATAATGTCAGGTATGGTAGGATGTGAGTACAGTGGAGGTTAGCCAAGGCATTGAGTGATGACGAGAGAGGTTTTGTCTTAGAGGCACCATTTAAGCCAGGTGAGGTCACCGCATGTGTGGGGGGTGGAACAAAAGGGCTAGCTAGCTAAGGCATATTGAGCAGGGCTGGAGGCTCTACAATGAAATAAGACAAAAATCACTAAAACAGCAATAGGCATATTGACATGAGGGAGAGGCATGTGTAGCCGAGTGATCATAGGGTCCAGTGAGTAGCTAGGCGAGCTGAAGGCACGGCGATTCAGACAGCTAGCAGGCCTGGGTTAGCAGGCAAGCAGATGGGTCTCAGGGGGACGTTGCAACGGGAGAGCCTGTTGAAACCCCCTCGGACGGTTACGTCGGTAGACCAGTCATGATGGATCGACGGGGCTCTGTGTCGGCAGCAAAGGGTCCAGGCCAAATGGCAAAAGAGGTATTGAAGCCCAATAACTGTCTGATGGATATGAATTTGTCAACTCTACAAGAAACGCTAGACTCTGTTATTATGGTGGGGGATTTTAATATGGAAATCACACTACAAACAATCACCCTCATGCACTTAAGGAAGTCATGAATTTCATGGATATATTGGAATTAGTGGATATATGGTTGCTTAAATACCCTGACCTTGTGAGATATACTTGGTCAGGCTTAATCAAGCTAGTCGTCTTGATTACTTTCTTATGTCATTCTCTTTGGTATGAAAAGTTTAAACAGTGTTGATTGGTAGACAGAATGCGGTCGGATCATCACATAATTGGCATATATATTACTCTTACAGAATTTCCACATGGATGTTGGAAATGTAATCAAAGCCTAGTGGATGATAACTTGTTTATAACTAGGACAGAATAATTTATAACTTTTCAGACATAACATAGGTTCAGCAGATCCGCTTATTGTTTGGGACACCTTTAAATTTGCCTTTAGAAGACCATGCAATTCAGTACTCATCTATAAAACAAAAACAATTTAGATCAAAAGAGTCCATATTAACAAAGTGAATTAAAGGACTAACAGTACAATTAGATAGCAATAAAAACTGTACTATAGAGGCACAGAATAAGTCAGAGGAAAAACAAAAAGAAATGGAGGAACTTACTCAAGAAAGATCCTGTAACAGCGTTCGTCTGTTGAATGAAGAGAGTCAGACCGAAATGCAGCGTGTAGGTTACTCATGACTTTAATGAAAGTATCGCGGTACATGAAATAACTGAACTAAATACAAAAACAACAGAACGGAACGTGAAACTTATTACAGCCTATCTGGTGACTACAATACAGAGACAGGAACAATCACCCACGAAATACAAAGCGAAACTATGGCTCCCTAAATACAGTTCCCAATCAGAGACAACGAGAATCACCTGACTGATTGAGAATCGCCTCAGGCAGCCAAGCCTATACAACACCCCTAATCAGCCGCGATTCCAAATACTACAAACCCCAATACGAAAAACAACATATAAACCCATGTCACACCCTGGCCTACCCAAACATATAACAAAAACACAAAATACAATGACCAAGGCGTGACAGATCCAGTGTAATATTTTATAAAAAATAAAGTGAACTGGATGGAATATGATGAAAAATGCATAACATTATTTTTCAATCTTCAACATAGAAATGCTACCAATTTTTTTATTGAAACATGTAACAAGTGGAGTCACGCATGATTCACCGAATACTATTGTGAAAGAGGAAGTAAAGTACTTTAGAATATGTTTTCATTTCAGGCTCCTCCATTTCCACAAACCTAAGATAATTGTAAGGATTTCTTCCTATTAATAAGGTAACATTTTTACATACGTACAGAAAGGTTCATGTGAAGGCCAAATTACAGAGGAGGAACTTCTTGATGTAGTTAAAGCCTTTAAGCCTGGGAAACCTCCAGGGCTGGATGGCATACCAATTGAAGTATTCCACCCTTTTTTATATACTGAGACGTCCATTATTGGCATGTTTTAACCACTCCTATATAAATGGTAGATTATTGGACAAACAACAAGAAGGCCTGATTTCATTTTTACTGAAACAGGACCTAAGTGGTATATATTAAGATTCAGTCCATTTGAAAAATTGGAGGCCTCTTACACATCAATGTTGTGATGCAAAAATTATAGCTCAATGCTTGGCACATAGAATTAAATAGGTATTGTCAGATATTATTCATCCTCATCAGACAGTTTTTTTGCATGGACGATATATTGGAGATAATATAAGACAAGTACTGGGAACAATAGATGAATATGAAATATCTTGGAAACCAGGCCTGGTTTTCATAGCTGATTTTGAAAAGGCTTTTGATAAAGTACAACTGGAGTTTATATATAAATGCCGAGAATATTTCATTTTTGGATAATCTCTTATAAAATGGGTTAAATCCGAAATGGTTCTCTAGTAAATTAGTAAGAATGTCACACCCCATGTTCAAGAATGGCCTTTTTCCCTTTAATCAGATTACATCTGCTCACTTTCGGTTATTTGAAAACGAAATCTGCAAAATATTGTTATTTTTTTTTAAACAAGACTTAGAAATTTGGTTGCATCTTCTGTTTAATCCACCTGAAAAGACAGAACAAATAATACAACAAATATTGTGGCTAAACTCAAATATACTAATATAGATTTTTCAATAACATTTTTGTTTTAAAGGTAGCATTTTTGTAAATCATATCATAAATAGGACTGGTGGAGTTATTTCACACATGCCATGCAGCTAACACAGACATATGGAAATGTCTGCTCTACCCAAAATAACAAGGGGGAAAAAGTAAAGAACTTGTCTGCCGGCCCTACATTAAAGACCACAAATGGTTAAAGAAAATTGTGATAAATACAAACATATACCAATTTCCTTTTAGAACCAAACAATTGATAGCTGTGCCTTATAAATTGCAAATAAGTTGGGAAGAGATTTTCGATATGCCAATTCCACGGCACACGGTTTATGAATTGCAGTGCACCAAATTCAAATAAAATTACTAAAAATATCTAATTTTCATGAAATCACAAGTGCAATATAGCAAAACACAGCTTAGCTTGTTGGTAGTCCACCTGGCGTGTCAGATTTCAATACAGCTTTTCGGCGAAAGCATAACAAGCGTTTATGTAAGAACATCTCTCTCAGTAGACAAAATATTACAAACACTAGCAGCCAAGTATATTGGTCACGAAAGTCAGAAAAGCAATAGATTAAATCGCTTACCTTTGATGATCTTTAGGTGTTTTCACTCACGAGACTCCCAGTTACACAATAAATGTTCCTTTTGTTCCATAAAGATTATTTTTATATCCAAAATACCTCCATTTCTTTGTTGCATTATGTTCACAAATCCACAGGCTCGAGCGGTCACGACATCACAGTATCCATAATGTCCACAGAAACATGTCAAACGTTTTTTATAATCAATCTTCTGGTTTAAAAAATATATATAATCGATAATATATCAACCGGGACTGTCGCTTTTTCAATAGGAGAGGGAGAGACAATGGCTGCCCCACTCTGTTGCGCAAGCAAAACTCTGCGAACACCCAGCTATCCACTGACGTGATGTTATCTTTCTCGCTCATTTTTTCAAAATAAAAGTATGAAACTATGTCTAAAGACTGTTGACACCTTGAGAGAGCCATAGGAAAATGAATCTGGTTGATATCCCTTTAAATGGAGGTAAGGCATCCAATGGAACAGAGAGCTTTCAGGAAAACAGCATTTCATGGTTTGATTTTCCTCAGGTTTTCGCCTGCAATATCAGTTCTGGTATACTCACAGACAATATTTTGACAGTTTTGGAAACTTTAGAGTGTTTTCTGTCCTAATCTTCATATTCTAGTTTCTGTGCATGATAAATAGGCAGTTTCAAATGGGTATGTTTTTTAGCCAAAAACTAAATATAACACTCAATAAGTTATGTTAAGCAAACCAGACAGCAACATGGGGCACACTCCAACACTCAGACATCATTTACAAACGAAGCATTTGTGTTTAGTGAGGTTTCCAGATCAGAGGCTGTAGTGATGACCAGGGATGTTCTCATGATAAGTGAGTGAATTGGATATTTTTGCTGTCAAAATGTAACGTGAACTTTTGGGTGTCAGTGGAAATATGTGGAGTAAAAGTTAATTATTTTATTTTAGAATGTAGTGAAGTAAACTAAAAGTTGGGAAAAATATAAATAGTAAAGTACAGATACCCCCAAAAATTCCTTAAGTAAAAATACTTTAGAGTACTAATTAAGTACTTTAAACCACTGTCAGAGTGGACAGGCTGTGCTCATTCTGCCCCCAGGATTCTTCCCCCAAGATTCTGCCCCCGGGAAGAGAGTGACAGAGACAAATTTTCTGTAAAACTGTGACAGATATTTTGATGTAAGAAATACATTATTTCCCACAATTACACAACAATGACTTAAACGATGAAGACAAACTTAAATACATAATTGGGAAAAAACTAAATGCTGTGTTTTATCAGCTAAGGTTGTGGCCTCCTGCCACAACCTGAGGGACAGACAGTGAGAAGTATAGCATAATTATTCATATTTGCCTATTCTTTATTATTATTTGTTATAAATGCTGTTAATATGAATATCACGACCATTATTATTGCTTAATTACATATAGTCTAGTGTTTTCCTGTCCTTAACCATCAGAGATTACCACCATGTCTTCCTGCTATGAGTCTATTACAGAGTCTGGTTTTTATGATTGAGTTAGATGGATTGATTATGTGATTTGCACAGATAACAGATAACTGAGGACTGATAGAGGAGGACATGATTTTTGAACGCAGTATGTTTGTCTCTATGTTTTACACTTGTCTTGTTGGCAGTGCCACAGACACACACACACACACACACACACACACACACACACACACACACACACACACACACACTGGGATGTTATCTTTGTGTTTTAGGGTAATATCTTTTCTCTACAGAACGGAGTAGTGGAGTGTCGCAGGATATTCTGTCCCCCAGCCAACTGCTCAGAGGACTCTCTCTCCGTGCATGTGGAGGGCACCTGCTGCAAGAAATGCCGACGTGAGTACTGTCATCAATCCCCGACCACAGAGTGATGAGACAATGTGCTGGAGGACGGTGCTCACATGGGTCTAGGACCAGGCTGTGTATCGTCTGAAAATAGTGACAGTGTATTATTGTTATTACTGTATATTAGTATATTATATTATTGTACATTATTGTGTATTAGAGATATTATTGTTTTAGAGTGTGGCACACCTTCAGAAAAAAAAGTTCTCATTTGTTCCTAAAGGCTTACAAACGCTTGTAACCGGTTGGTACTCTGTACGGTACTATCTTTCTACCTTTAATTATAGGTACAGTGCCTTCAGAAAGTATTCATATCCCTTGACTTATTTCACATTTTGTTGTGTTACAGCCTGAATTCAAAATGGATTAAATTGATGTTTTGTCGACACCCATCTTCACACAATACCCCATAATGACCAAGTGAAAACATGTTTTTAGAATTCTTTGCTAATTTATTGAAAATGAAATACAGAAGTATCTCATTTATTACCCTGAGTAAAGACATGTTAGAATCACATTTGGCAGCAATTACAGCCGTATGTTTTTCTGGTAAGTCTCTAAGAGTTTTGCATACCTGGATTGTATTTAAAAAAAAAAGAAACGTCACATTTTCAGGACCCTATCTTTCAAAGATATGTTGTAAAAATCCAGATAACTTCACAGATCTTCATTGTAAAGTTAAACCATGCTTGTTCAATGAACCATAAGCAACTAATGAACATGCACCTGTACAATGGTCATCAATACACTAAAAGCTCACAGACGGTAGGCAATTAAGGTCACAGTTATGAAAACTTAGGACACTAAAGAGGCCTTTCTACTGACTCTGAAAAACATCAAAAGAAAGATGCCCAGGGTCCCTGATCATCTGCGTGAACGTGCCTTAGGCATACTGCAAGGAAGCATGAGAACTGCAGATATGGCCAGGGCAATAAATTGCAATGTCCGTACTGTGAGATGCCTAAGACAGCGCTACAGGGAGACAGGATGGACAGCTGATCGTCCTCGCAGTGGCAGACCACGTGTAACAATACCTCACCCCTGAGGGACAGGTACAGGACGGCAACAACAACTTCCCGAGTTACACCAGGAACGCACAATCCCTCCATCAGTGCTCAGACTGTCCCCAATAGGCTGAGAGAGGCTGGACTGAGGGCTTGTAGGCCTGTTGTAAGAAAGGTCTTCACCAGACATCACCGGCAACAACATCTCCTATGGGCACTAACCCACTGTCACTGGACCAGACAGGACTGTCAAAAAGTGCTCTTTACTGACGAGTCGCGGTTTTGTCTCACCAGGGGTGATGGTCGATTCACGTTTATCGTCGAAGGAATGAGCATTACACCTAGGTCTATACCCTGGTGTGGGATCAATTTGGAGGTGGAGGGTCTGTCATGGTCTGGGATGGTGTGTCACTGCATAATTGGACTGAGCTTGTTGCCATTGCAGGCATTCTCAAAGCTGTGCGTTACAGGGAGACATCCTCCCTCATGTGGTGCCCTTCCTGCAAGTTCATCCTGACATGACCCTCCAGCATGACAATGCCACCAGCCATACTGTGAAGAGCGAAGAGCACGGATCTCAATCCCTTTGAGCACGTCTGGGACCTGTTGAATCGGAGGGTGAGGGTTAGGGTCATTCCCCCCAGAAATTTCTGGGAACTTGTAGGTGCCTTGGTGAAAGAGTGGGGTAACATCTCACTGCAAGAACTGGCAAATCTGGTGCAGTCCATGAGGAGGAGATGCACTTAAGTACTTAATGCAGCTGTTGGCCACACCAGATACTGATTGTTACTTTTGATTTTGACCCCCTTTGTTCAGGGACACATTATTCCATTTCTAATAGTCACATGTCTGTGGACCTTGTTCAGTTTGTCTCAGTTGTTGAATCTTGTTATGTTCATACAAATATTTACACATGTTAAGTGTACTGAAAATAAATGCAGTTTGAGGAGTTTATGTGTACATTAATCTTGAAAAAATTCTTCAAGCTCTTTCAAAGTGGTTGTAGATCCTTGCGAGACAGCCATTTTCAAGTTTGGGGAAGATTTTCAAGCCAATATAAGTCAAAACTGTAACTAGGCCACTCAGAAACATTCAATGCCATCTTGGTAAGCAACTAGAGTGCCTTCACACCCCTTAACTTTTTCCACATTTTGTTGTGTTACAGCCTGAAATAAACATGTATTAATCTGAGATTTTTTGTCACTGATCTGCACACACTACCCCATAATGTCAAAGTGCAATTTTGTTTATAGATTTTTTTTTATGCATTTAAAGCTGAAATGTCTTGAGTCAATACGTTTTTAAGGCAAGCCTAAATAAGGTCAGGAGTAAAAATGTGCTTAACAAATCATAGGTTGCATGGACTCATTTTTAGTTTTCAATAATAGTGGTTAACATGACTTTATAATGGCTACCCCATCTCTGTACCCCACACATGCAATTATCTGCAAGGGTCCCTCAATCGAGTAGGGAATTTCAAGCACAGATTCAACCAAAGACCAGGGAGGTTTTTCAATGCCTCAAAAAGAAAGGCACAGATTGGTAGATGTGTAAAACATTGAAAAGGCAGAACACTGAATATCCCTTTGAGCATAGTGAAGTTATTAATTACTCTTTGGATGGTGTATCAATATGAAGATACAGGCATTCTTCCTTACTCAGTTGCTGGAGAGGAAGGAAACTGCTCAGAGATAAAAACATAAACAAGGCACATAAAGATGCACTACGCAGAAATTGCTGCGGCCATTTCCTGGTTGCTAAAATTATAATAGTTCGCCTAATTTCAATTTATGTGACTAAAGAAGGAAGTATGGTGTGGAGAATCATTGTACCATCTAAAACGCTGGGAAATATATTTTCCATAACCAAAAATATTGTATTTTCAGCTGTTTGTAGTTGGTGTAAAATAAAACAGAAAATAAAAGCCTCAAAATCAAAA